>NW_027526662.1:0-168273 GCF_052857255.1 Amblyomma americanum | reverse complement strand
ATACATGCTTTTCGCGCAGTTATAAGAGAAAAAGTTTTGACGTATCACGTGGATACTTGTAAAACCGAAGTGTTCAGATTTAGCTCGTTTCGGTCTAAAACAGCTTGTTTCGTTGTATTAAGCACGAATACATGCTTTTCGCGCAGTTATAAGAGAAAAAGTTTTGACGGTATCACGTTGAACACTTGTAATACCGAAGTGTTCGAGATTTAGCTCGTTTCGGATCTAAAACAGGTTGTTTCGCTGTATTAAGCAAGAATACATGCTTTTCGCGCAGTTATCAGGAGAAAATGTTTTGACACGTATCACACAGGACACTTGTAAATCCGATGTGTTGCTGATTTAAGCTCGTTTCGGTCTAAAACAGATTGTTTCGCTGTTTTAAGCAAGAATACATGCTTTTCGCGCATTTATCAGGAGAAAAAGTTTTGACGCGTATCAGAGGACACTTGAAAAACCGATGTGCTTGCTGATTTAGCTCGTTTCGGTCTAAAACAGCTTGTTTTGTTGTATTAAGCACGAATACATGCTTTTCGCGCAGTTATAAGAGAAAAAGTTTTGACGTATCACGTGGATACTTGTAAAACCGAATTGTTCAGATTTAGCTCGTTTCGGTCTAAAACAGCTTGTTTCGTTGTATTAAGCACGAATACACGCTTTACGCGCAGTTATAGAAGAAAAAGTTTTGACGCGTATTAGAGACACTTGTAAAACCGATGTGTTGTGATTTAGCTCGTTTCGGTCTAAAACAGCTTGTTTCGTTGTATTAAGCAAGAATACATGCTTTTCGCGCAGTTATAAGAGAAAAAGTTTTGACGAGTATCACGTGGATACTTGCAAAAACCGATGTGTTCAGATTTAGCTCGTTTCGGTCAAAAACAGCTTGTTTCGTTGTATTAAGCACGAATACATGCTTTTCGCGCAGTTAAAAGAGAAAAAGTTTTGACGTATCACGTGGATACTTGTAAAACCGAAGTGTTCAGATTTAGCTCGTTTCGGTCTAAAACAGCTTGTTTCGTTGTATTAAGCACGAATACATGCTTTTCGCGCAGTTATAAGAGAAAACGTTTTGACGAGTATCACGTGGATACTTGTAAAACCGAAGTGTTCAGATTTAGCTCGTTTCGGTCTAAAACAGCTTGTTTCGTTGTATTAAGCACGAATACATGCTTTTCGCGCAGTTATAAGAGAAAACGTTTTGACGAGTATCACGTGGATACTTGCAAAAACCGATGTGTTCAGATTTAGCTCGTTTCGGTCAAAAACAGCTTGTTTCGTTGTATTAAGCACGAATACACGCTTTACGCGCAGTTATAGAAGAAAAAGTTTTGACGCGTATTAGAGACACTTGTAAAACCGATGTGTTGTGATTTAGCTCGTTTCGGTCTAAAACAGCTTGTTTCGCTGTATTAAGCAAGAATACATGCTTTTCGCGCAGTTATAAGAGAAAAAGTTTTGACGAGTATCACGTGGAACACTTGATATACCGATGTGTTGTGATTTAGCTCGTTTCGGTCTAAAACAACTTGATTCGCTGTATTAAGCAAGAATACATGCTTTTCGCGCAGTTATAAAAGAAAAAGTTTTGACGCGTATCAGAGGAACACTTGTAAAACCGATGTGTTGTGATTTAGCTCATTTCGGTCTAAAACAGCTTGTTTCGCTGTATTAAGCAAGAATACATGCTTTTCGCGCAGTTATAAGAGAAAAAGTTTTGACGAGTATCACGTGGATACTTGTAAAACCGATGTGTTCAGATTTAGCTCGTTTCGGTCTAAAACAGCTTGTTTCGTTGTATTAAGCAAGAATACATGCTTTTCGCGCAGTTATAAGAGAAAAAGTTTTGACGCGTATTAGAGAGACACTTGTAAAACCGATGTGTTGTGATTTAGCTCGTTTCGGTCTAAAACAGCTTGTTTCGCTGTATTAGGCAAGAATACATGCTTTTCGCGCAGTTATAAGAGAAAAAGTTTTGACGCGTATCAAAGAAACACTTGTAAAACCGATGTGTTGTGATTTAGCTCGTTTCGGTCTAAAACAGCTTGTTTCGCTGTATTAAGCAAGAATACATGCTTTTCGCGCATTTATAAGAGAAAAAGTTTTGACGCGTATCAGAGGAACACTTGTAAAACCGATGTGTTGTGATTTAGCTCGTTTCGGTCTAAAACAGCTTGTTTCGCTGTATTAAGCAAGAATACATGCTTTTCGCGCAGTTATAAGAGAAAAAGTTTTGACGTATCACGTGGATACTTGTAAAACCGAAGTGTTCAGATTTAGCTCGTTTCGGTCTAAAACAGCTTGTTTCGTTGTATTAAGCACGAATACATGCTTTTCGCGCAGTTATAAGAGAAAACGTTTTGACGAGTATCACGTTGAACACTTGTAATACCGATGTGTTGTGATTTAGCTCGTTTCGGTCTAAAACAGCTTGTTTCGCTGTATTAAGCAAGAATACATGCTTTTCGCGCAGTTATAAGAGAAAAAGTTTTGACAAGTATCAAAGGAACACTTGTAAAACCGATGTGTTGTGATTTAGCTCGTTTCGGTCTAAAACAGCTTGTTTCGCTGTATTAAGCAAGAATACATGCTTTTCGCGCTTTTATAAGAGAAAAAGTTTTGACGCGTATCAGAGGAACACTTGTAAAACCGATGTGTTGTGATTTAGCTCGTTTCGGTCTAAAACAGCTTGTTTCGCTGTATTAAGCAAGAATACATGCTTTTCGCGCAGTTATAAGAGAAAAAGTTTTGACGTATCACGTGGATACTTGTAAAACCGAATTGTTCAGATTTAGCTCGTTTCGGTCTAAAACAGCTTGTTTCGTTGTATTAAGTACGAATACACGCTTTACGCGCAGTTATAGAAGAAAAAGTTTTGACGCGTATCAGAGACACTTGTAAAACCGATGTGTTGTGATTTAGCTCGTTTCGGTCTAAAACAGCTTGTTTCGTTGTATTAAGCAAGAATACATGCTTTACGCGCAGTTATAGAAGAAAAAGTTTTGACGCGTATCAGAGAGACACTTGTAAAACCGATGTGTTGTGATTTAGCTCGTTTCGGTCAAAAACAGCTTGTTTCGTTGTATTAAGCAAGAATACATGCTTTTCGCGCAGTTATAAGAGAAAAAGTTTTGACGTATCACGTGGATACTTGTAAAACCGAAGTGTTCAGATTTAGCTCGTTTCGGTCTAAAACAGCTTGTTTCGTTGTATTAAGCACGAATACATGCTTTTCGCGCAGTTATAAGAGAAAACGTTTTGACGAGTATCACGTGGATACTTGTAAAACCGAAGTGTTCAGATTTAGCTCGTTTCGGTCTAAAACAGCTTGTTTCGTTGTATTAAGCACGAATACATGCTTTTCGCGCAGTTATAAGAGAAAACGTTTTGACGAGTATCACGTTGAACACTTGTAATACCGATGTGTTGTGATTTAGCTCGTTTCTGTCTAAAACAGCTTGTTTCGCTGTATTAAGCAAGAATACATGCTTTTCGCGCAGTTATAAGAGAAAAAGTTTTGACGCGTATTAGAGAGACACTTGTAAAACCGATGTGTTGTGATTTAGCTCGTTTCGGTCTAAAACAGCTTGTTTCGTTGTATTAAGCAAGAATACATGCTTTTCGCGCAGTTATAAGAGAAAAAGTTTTGACGAGTATCACGTGGATACTTGCAAAAACCGATGTGTTCAGATTTAGCTCGTTTCGGTCAAAAACAGCTTGTTTCGTTGTATTAAGCACGAATACATGCTTTTCGCGCAGTTAAAAGAGAAAAAGTTTTGACGAGTATCACGTGGAACACTTGTAATACCGATGTGTTGTGATTTAGCTCGTTTCGGTCTAAAACAGCTTGTTTCGCTGTATTAAGCAAGAATACATGCTTTTCGCGCAGTTATAAGAGAAAAAGTTTTGACGCGTATCAGAGGAACACTTGTAAAACCGATGTGTTGTGATTTAGCTCATTTCGGTCTAAAACAGCTTGTTTCGCTGTATTAAGCAAGAATACATACTTTTCGCGCAGTTATAAGAGAAAAAGTTTTGACGAGTATCACGTGGATACTTGTAAAACCGATGTGTTCAGATTTAGCTCGTTTCGGTCTAAAACAGCTTGTTTCGTTGTATTAAGCAAGAATACATGCTTTTCGCGCAGTTATAAGAGAAAAAGTTTTGACGCGTATTAGAGAGACACTTGTAAAACCGATGTGTTGTGATTTAGCTCGTTTCGGTCTAAAACAGCTTGTTTCGTTGTATTAAGCAAGAATACATGCTTTTCGCGCAGTTATAAGAGAAAAAGTTTTGACGAGTATCACGTGGATACTTGTAAAACCGATGTGTTCAGATTTAGCTCGTTTCGGTCTAAAACAGCTTGTTTCGTTGTATTAAGCACGAATACATGCTTTTCGCGCAGTTAAAAGAGAAAAAGTTTTGACGAGTATCACGTGGAACACTTGTAATACCGATGTGTTGTGATTTAGCTCGTTTCGGTCTAAAACAGCTTGTTTCGCTGTATTAAGGAAGAATACATGCTTTTCGCGCCGTTATAAGAGAAAAAGTTTTGACGCGTATCAGAGGAACACTTGTAAAACCGATGTGTTGTGATTTAGCTCATTTCGGTCTAAAACAGCTTGTTTCGCTGTATTAAGCAAGAATACATGCTTTTCGCGCAGTTATAAGAGAAAAAGTTTTGACGCGTATCAAAGAAACACTTGTAAAACCGATGTGTTGTGATTTAGCTCGTTTCGGTCTAAAACAGCTTGTTTCGCTGTATTAAGCAAGAATACATGCTTTTCGCGCATTTATAAGAGAAAAAGTTTTGACGCGTATCAGAGGAACACTTGTAAAACCGATGTGTTGTGATTTAGCTCGTTTCGGTCTAAAACAGCTTGTTTCGCTGTATTAAGCAAGAATACATGCTTTTCGCGCAGTTATAAGAGAAAACGTTTTGACGAGTATCACGTGGATACTTGTAAAACCGAAGTGTTCAGATTTAGCTCGTTTCGGTCTAAAACAGCTTGTTTCGTTGTATTAAGCACGAATACATGCTTTTCGCGCAGTTATAAGAGAAAACGTTTTGACGAGTATCACGTTGAACACTTGTAATACCGATGTGTTGTGATTTAGCTCGTTTCTGTCTAAAACAGCTTGTTTCGCTGTATTAAGCAAGAATACATGCTTTTCGCGCAGTTATAAGAGAAAAAGTTTTGACGCGTATTAGAGAGACACTTGTAAAACCGATGTGTTGTGATTTAGCTCGTTTCGGTCTAAAACAGCTTGTTTCGTTGTATTAAGCAAGAATACATGCTTTTCGCGCAGTTATAAGAGAAAAAGTTTTGACGAGTATCACGTGGATACTTGCAAAAACCGATGTGTTCAGATTTAGCTCGTTTCGGTCAAAAACAGCTTGTTTCGTTGTATTAAGCACGAATACATGCTTTTCGCGCAGTTAAAAGAGAAAAAGTTTTGACGAGTATCACGTGGAACACTTGTAATACCGATGTGTTGTGATTTAGCTCGTTTCGGTCTAAAACAGCTTGTTTCGCTGTATTAAGCAAGAATACATGCTTTTCGCGCAGTTATAAGAGAAAAAGTTTTGACGAGTATCACGTGGAACACTTGATATACCGATGTGTTGTGATTTAGCTCGTTTCGGTCTAAAACAACTTTATTCGCTGTATTAAGCAAGAATACATGCTTTTCGCGCAGTTATAAAAGAAAAAGTTTTGACGCGTATCAGAGGAACACTTGTAAAACCGATGTGTTGTGATTTAGCTCATTTCGGTCTAAAACAGCTTGTTTCGCTGTATTAAGCAAGAATACATACTTTTCGCGCAGTTATAAGAGAAAAAGTTTTGACGAGTATCACGTGGATACTTGTAAAACCGATGTGTTCAGATTTAGCTCGTTTCGGTCTAAAACAGCTTGTTTCGTTGTATTAAGCAAGAATACATGCTTTTCGCGCAGTTATAAGAGAAAAAGTTTTGACGCGTATTAGAGAGACACTTGTAAAACCGATGTGTTGTGATTTAGCTCGTTTCGGTCTAAAACAGCTTGTTTCGTTGTATTAAGCAAGAATACATGCTTTTCGCGCAGTTATAAGAGAAAAAGTTTTGACGAGTATCACGTGGATACTTGTAAAACCGATGTGTTCAGATTTAGCTCGTTTCGGTCTAAAACAGCTTGTTTCGTTGTATTAAGCACGAATACATGCTTTTCGCGCAGTTAAAAGAGCAAAAGTTTTGACGAGTATCACGTGGAACACTTGTAATACCGATGTGTTGTGATTTAGCTCGTTTCGGTCTAAAACAGCTTGTTTCGCTGCATTAAGGAAGAATACATGCTTTTCGCGCCGTTATAAGAGAAAAAGTTTTGACGCGTATCAGAGGAACACTTGTAAAACCGATGTGTTGTGATTTAGCTCATTTCGGTCTAAAACAGCTTGTTTCGCTGTATTAAGCAAGAATACATGCTTTTCGCGCAGTTATAAGAGAAAAAGTTTTGACGCGTATCAAAGAAACACTTGTAAAACCGATGTGTTGTGATTTAGCTCGTTTCGGTCTAAAACAGCTTGTTTCGCTGTATTAAGCAAGAATACATGCTTTTCGCGCATTTATAAGAGAAAAAGTTTTGACGCGTATCAGAGGAACACTTGTAAAACCGATGTGTTGTGATTTAGCTCGTTTCGGTCTAAAACAGCTTGTTTCGCTGTATTAAGCAAGAATACATGCTTTTCGCGCAGTTATAAGAGAAAACGTTTTGACGAGTATCACGTGGATACTTGTAAAACCGAAGTGTTCAGATTTAGCTCGTTTCGGTCTAAAACAGCTTGTTTCGTTGTATTAAGCACGAATACATGCTTTTCGCGCAGTTATAAGAGAAAACGTTTTGACGAGTATCACGTTGAACACTTGTAATACCGATGTGTTGTGATTTAGCTCGTTTCTGTCTAAAACAGCTTGTTTCGCTGTATTAAGCAAGAATACATGCTTTTCGCGCAGTTATAAGAGAAAAAGTTTTGACGCGTATTAGAGAGACACTTGTAAAACCGATGTGTTGTGATTTAGCTCGTTTCGGTCTAAAACAGCTTGTTTCGTTGTATTAAGCAAGAATACATGCTTTTCGCGCAGTTATAAGAGAAAAAGTTTTGACGAGTATCACGTGGATACTTGCAAAAACCGATGTGTTCAGATTTAGCTCGTTTCGGTCAAAAACAGCTTGTTTCGTTGTATTAAGCACGAATACATGCTTTTCGCGCAGTTAAAAGAGAAAAAGTTTTGACGAGTATCACGTGGAACACTTGTAATACCGATGTGTTGTGATTTAGCTCGTTTCGGTCTAAAACAGCTTGTTTCGCTGTATTAAGCAAGAATACATGCTTTTCGCGCAGTTATAAGAGAAAAAGTTTTGACGAGTATCACGTGGAACACTTGATATACCGATGTGTTGTGATTTAGCTCGTTTCGGTCTAAAACAACTTTATTCGCTGTATTAAGCAAGAATACATGCTTTTCGCGCAGTTATAAAAGAAAAAGTTTTGACGCGTATCAGAGGAACACTTGTAAAACCGATGTGTTGTGATTTAGCTCATTTCGGTCTAAAACAGCTTGTTTCGCTGTATTAAGCAAGAATACATACTTTTCGCGCAGTTATAAGAGAAAAAGTTTTGACGAGTATCACGTGGATACTTGTAAAACCGATGTGTTCAGATTTAGCTCGTTTCGGTCTAAAACAGCTTGTTTCGTTGTATTAAGCAAGAATACATGCTTTTCGCGCAGTTATAAGAGAAAAAGTTTTGACGCGTATTAGAGAGACACTTGTAAAACCGATGTGTTGTGATTTAGCTCGTTTCGGTCTAAAACAGCTTGTTTCGTTGTATTAAGCAAGAATACATGCTTTTCGCGCAGTTATAAGAGAAAAAGTATTGACGAGTATCACGTGGATACTTGTAAAACCGATGTGTTCAGATTTAGCTCGTTTCGGTCTAAAACAGCTTGTTTCGTTGTATTAAGCACGAATACATGCTTTTCGCGCAGTTAAAAGAGAAAAAGTTTTGACGAGTATCACGTGGAACACTTGTAATACCGATGTGTTGTGATTTAGCTCGTTTCGGTCTAAAACAGCTTGTTTCGCTGTATTAAGGAAGAATACATGCTTTTCGCGCCGTTATAAGAGAAAAAGTTTTGACGCGTATCAGAGGAACACTTGTAAAACCGATGTGTTGTGATTTAGCTCATTTCGGTCTAAAACAGCTTGTTTCGCTGTATTAAGCAAGAATACATGCTTTTCGCGCAGTTATAAGAGAAAAAGTTTTGACGCGTATCAAAGAAACACTTGTAAAACCGATGTGTTGTGATTTAGCTCGTTTCGGTCTAAAACAGCTTGTTTCGCTGTATTAAGCAAGAATACATGCTTTTCGCGCATTTATAAGAGAAAAAGTTTTGACGCGTATCAGAGGAACACTTGTAAAACCGATGTGTTGTGATTTAGCTCGTTTCGGTCTAAAACAGCTTGTTTCGCTGTATTAAGCAAGAATACATGCTTTTCGCGCAGTTATAAGAGAAAAAGTTTTGACGTATCACGTGGATACTTGTAAAACCGAAGTGTTCAGATTTAGCTCGTTTCGGTCTAAAACAGCTTGTTTCGTTGTATTAAGCACGAATACATGCTTTTCGCGCAGTTATAAGAGAAAACGTTTTGACGAGTATCACGTTGAACACTTGTAATACCGATGTGTTGTGATTTAGCTCGTTTCGGTCTAAAACAGCTTGTTTCGCTGTATTAAGCAAGAATACATGCTTTTCGCGCAGTTATAAGAGAAAAAGTTTTGACGAGTATCACGTGGAACACTTGATATACCGATGTGTTGTGATTTAGCTCGTTTCGGTCTAAAACAACTTGATTCGCTGTATTAAGCAAGAATACATGCTTTTCGCGCAGTTATAAAAGAAAAAGTTTTGACGCGTATCAGAGGAACACTTGTAAAACCGATGTGTTGTGATTTAGCTCATTTCGGTCTAAAACAGCTTGTTTCGCTGTATTAAGCAAGAATACATGCTTTTCGCGCAGTTATAAGAGAAAAAGTTTTGACGAGTATCACGTGGATACTTGTAAAACCGATGTGTTCAGATTTAGCTCGTTTCGGTCTAAAACAGCTTGTTTCGTTGTATTAAGCAAGAATACATGCTTTTCGCGCAGTTATAAGAGAAAAAGTTTTGACGCGTATTAGAGAGACACTTGTAAAACCGATGTGTTGTGATTTAGCTCGTTTCGGTCTAAAACAGCTTGTTTCGCTGTATTAAGCAAGAATACATGCTTTTCGCGCAGTTATAAGAGAAAAAGTTTTGACGCGTATCAAAGAAACACTTGTAAAACCGATGTGTTGTGATTTAGCTCGTTTCGGTCTAAAACAGCTTGTTTCGCTGTATTAAGCAAGAATACATGCTTTTCGCGCATTTATAAGAGAAAAAGTTTTGACGCGTATCAGAGGAACACTTGTAAAACCGATGTGTTGTGATTTAGCTCGTTTCGGTCTAAAACAGCTTGTTTCGCTGTATTAAGCAAGAATACATGCTTTTCGCGCAGTTATAAGAGAAAAAGTTTTGACGTATCACGTGGATACTTGTAAAACCGAAGTGTTCAGATTTAGCTCGTTTCGGTCTAAAACAGCTTGTTTCGTTGTATTAAGCACGAATACATGCTTTTCGCGCAGTTATAAGAGAAAACGTTTTGACGAGTATCACGTTGAACACTTGTAATACCGATGTGTTGTGATTTAGCTCGTTTCGGTCTAAAACAGCTTGTTTCGCTGTATTAAGCAAGAATACATGCTTTTCGCGCAGTTATAAGAGAAAAAGTTTTGACAAGTATCAAAGGAACACTTGTAAATCCGATGTGTTGTGATTTAGCTCGTTTCGGTCTAAAACAGCTTGTTTCGCTGTATTAAGCAAGAATACATGCTTTTCGCGCTTTTATAAGAGAAAAAGTTTTGACGCGTATCAGAGGAACACTTGTAAAACCGATGTGTTGTGATTTAGCTCGTTTCGGTCTAAAACAGCTTGTTTCGCTGTATTAAGCAAGAATACATGCTTTTCGCGCAGTTATAAGAGAAAAAGTTTTGACGTATCACGTGGATACTTGTAAAACCGAATTGTTCAGATTTAGCTCGTTTCGGTCTAAAACAGCTTGTTTCGTTGTATTAAGCACGAATACACGCTTTACGCGCAGTTATAGAAGAAAAAGTTTTGACGCGTATTAGAGACACTTGTAAAACCGATGTGTTGTGATTTAGCTCGTTTCGGTCTAAAACAGCTTGTTTCGTTGTATTAAGCAAGAATACATGCTTTTCGCGCAGTTATAAGAGAAAAAGTTTTGACGAGTATCACGTGGATACTTGCAAAAACCGATGTGTTCAGATTTAGCTCGTTTCGGTCAAAAACAGCTTGTTTCGTTGTATTAAGCACGAATACATGCTTTTCGCGCAGTTAAAAGAGAAAAAGTTTTGACGAGTATCACGTGGAACACTTGTAATACCGATGTGTTGTGATTTAGCTCGTTTCGGTCTAAAACAGCTTGTTTCGCTGTATTAAGCAAGAATACATGCTTTTCGCGCAGTTATAAGAGAAAAAGTTTTTGACGAGTATCACGTGGAACACTTGATATACCGATGTGTTGTGATTTAGCTCGTTTCGGTCTAAAACAACTTGATTCGCTGTATTAAGCAAGAATACATGCTTTTCGCGCAGTTATAAAAGAAAAAGTTTTGACGCGTATCAGAGGAACACTTGTAAAACCGATGTGTTGTGATTTAGCTCATTTCGGTCTAAAACAGCTTGTTTCGCTGTATTAAGCAAGAATACATGCTTTTCGCGCAGTTATAAGAGAAAAAGTTTTGACGAGTATCACGTGGATACTTGTAAAACCGATGTGTTCAGATTTAGCTCGTTTCGGTCTAAAACAGCTTGTTTCGTTGTATTAAGCAAGAATACATGCTTTTCGCGCAGTTATAAGAGAAAAAGTTTTGACGCGTATTAGAGAGACACTTGTAAAACCGATGTGTTGTGATTTAGCTCGTTTCGGTCTAAAACGGCTTGTTTCGCTGTATTAGGCAAGAATACATGCTTTTCGCGCAGTTATAAGAGAAAAAGTTTTGACGCGTATCAAAGAAACACTTGTAAAACCGATGTGTTGTGATTTAGCTCGTTTCGGTCTAAAACAGCTTGTTTCGCTGTATTAAGCAAGAATACATGCTTTTCGCGCATTTATAAGAGAAAAAGTTTTGACGCGTATCAGAGGAACACTTGTAAAACCGATGTGTTGTGATTTAGCTCGTTTCGGTCTAAAACAGCTTGTTTCGCTGTATTAAGCAAGAATACATGCTTTTCGCGCAGTTATAAGAGAAAAAGTTTTGACGTATCACGTGGATACTTGTAAAACCGAAGTGTTCAGATTTAGCTCGTTTCGGTCTAAAACAGCTTGTTTCGTTGTATTAAGCACGAATACATGCTTTTCGCGCAGTTATAAGAGAAAACGTTTTGACGAGTATCACGTTGAACACTTGTAATACCGATGTGTTGTGATTTAGCTCGTTTCGGTCTAAAACAGCTTGTTTCGCTGTATTAAGCAAGAATACATGCTTTTCGCGCAGTTATAAGAGAAAAAGTTTTGACAAGTATCAAAGGAACACTTGTAAAACCGATGTGTTGTGATTTAGCTCGTTTCGGTCTAAAACAGCTTGTTTCGCTGTATTAAGCAAGAATACATGCTTTTCGCGCTTTTATAAGAGAAAAAGTTTTGACGCGTATCAGAGGAACACTTGTAAAACCGATGTGTTGTGATTTAGCTCGTTTCGGTCTAAAACAGCTTGTTTCGCTGTATTAAGCAAGAATACATGCTTTTCGCGCAGTTATAAGAGAAAAAGTTTTGACGTATCACGTGGATACTTGTAAAACCGAATTGTTCAGATTTAGCTCGTTTCGGTCTAAAACAGCTTGTTTCGTTGTATTAAGCACGAATACACGCTTTACGCGCAGTTATAGAAGAAAAAGTTTTGACGCGTATCAGAGACACTTGTAAAACCGATGTGTTGTGATTTAGCTCGTTTCGGTCTAAAACAGCTTGTTTCGTTGTATTAAGCAAGAATACATGCTTTACGCGCAGTTATAGAAGAAAAAGTTTTGACGCGTATCAGAGAGACACTTGTAAAACCGATGTGTTGTGATTTAGCTCGTTTCGGTCAAAAACAGCTTGTTTCGTTGTATTAGGCAAGAATACATGCTTTTCGCGCAGTTATAAGAGAAAAAGTTTTGACGTATCACGTGGATACTTGTAAAACCGAAGTGTTCAGATTTAGCTCGTTTCGGTCTAAAACAGCTTGTTTCGTTGTATTAAGCACGAATACATGCTTTTCGCGCAGTTATAAGAGAAAACGTTTTGACGAGTATCACGTGGATACTTGTAAAACCGAAGTGTTCAGATTTAGCTCGTTTCGGTCTAAAACAGCTTGTTTCGTTGTATTAAGCACGAATACATGCTTTTCGCGCAGTTATAAGAGAAAACGTTTTGACGAGTATCACGTTGAACACTTGTAATACCGATGTGTTGTGATTTAGCTCGTTTCTGTCTAAAACAGCTTGTTTCGCTGTATTAAGCAAGAATACATGCTTTTCGCGCAGTTATAAGAGAAAAAGTTTTGACGCGTATTAGAGAGACACTTGTAAAACCGATGTGTTGTGATTTAGCTCGTTTCGGTCTAAAACAGCTTGTTTCGTTGTATTAAGCAAGAATACATGCTTTTCGCGCAGTTATAAGAGAAAAAGTTTTGACGAGTATCACGTGGATACTTGCAAAAACCGATGTGTTCAGATTTAGCTCGTTTCGGTCAAAAACAGCTTGTTTCGTTGTATTAAGCACGAATACATGCTTTTCGCGCAGTTAAAAGAGAAAAAGTTTTGACGAGTATCACGTGGAACACTTGTAATACCGATGTGTTGTGATTTAGCTCGTTTCGGTCTAAAACAGCTTGTTTCGCTGTATTAAGCAAGAATACATGCTTTTCGCGCAGTTATAAGAGAAAAAGTTTTGACGAGTATCACGTGGAACACTTGATATACCGATGTGTTGTGATTTAGCTCGTTTCGGTCTAAAACAACTTTATTCGCTGTATTAAGCAAGAATACATGCTTTTCGCGCAGTTATAAAAGAAAAAGTTTTGACGCGTATCAGAGGAACACTTGTAAAACCGATGTGTTGTGATTTAGCTCATTTCGGTCTAAAACAGCTTGTTTCGCTGTATTAAGCAAGAATACATACTTTTCGCGCAGTTATAAGAGAAAAAGTTTTGACGAGTATCACGTGGATACTTGTAAAACCGATGTGTTCAGATTTAGCTCGTTTCGGTCTAAAACAGCTTGTTTCGTTGTATTAAGCAAGAATACATGCTTTTCGCGCAGTTATAAGAGAAAAAGTTTTGACGCGTATTAGAGAGACACTTGTAAAACCGATGTGTTGTGATTTAGCTCGTTTCGGTCTAAAACAGCTTGTTTCGTTGTATTAAGCAAGAATACATGCTTTTCGCGCAGTTATAAGAGAAAAAGTTTTGACGAGTATCACGTGGATACTTGTAAAACCGATGTGTTCAGATTTAGCTCGTTTCGGTCTAAAACAGCTTGTTTCGTTGTATTAAGCACGAATACATGCTTTTCGCGCAGTTAAAAGAGAAAAAGTTTTGACGAGTATCACGTGGAACACTTGTAATACCGATGTGTTGTGATTTAGCTCGTTTCGGTCTAAAACAGCTTGTTTCGCTGTATTAAGGAAGAATACATGCTTTTCGCGCCGTTATAAGAGAAAAAGTTTTGACGCGTATCAGAGGAACACTTGTAAAACCGATGTGTTGTGATTTAGCTCATTTCGGTCTAAAACAGCTTGTTTCGCTGTATTAAGCAAGAATACATGCTTTTCGCGCAGTTATAAGAGAAAAAGTTTTGACGCGTATCAAAGAAACACTTGTAAAACCGATGTGTTGTGATTTAGCTCGTTTCGGTCTAAAACAGCTTGTTTCGCTGTATTAAGCAAGAATACATGCTTTTCGCGCATTTATAAGAGAAAAAGTTTTGACGCGTATCAGAGGAACACTTGTAAAACCGATGTGTTGTGATTTAGCTCGTTTCGGTCTAAAACAGCTTGTTTCGCTGTATTAAGCAAGAATACATGCTTTTCGCGCAGTTATAAGAGAAAAAGTTTTGACGTATCACGTGGATACTTGTAAAACCGAAGTGTTCAGATTTAGCTCGTTTCGGTCTAAAACAGCTTGTTTCGTTGTATTAAGCACGAATACATGCTTTTCGCGCAGTTATAAGAGAAAACGTTTTGACGAGTATCACGTTGAACACTTGTAATACCGATGTGTTGTGATTTAGCTCGTTTCGGTCTAAAACAGCTTGTTTCGCTGTATTAAGCAAGAATACATGCTTTTCGCGCAGTTATAAGAGAAAAAGTTTTGACAAGTATCAAAGGAACACTTGTAAAACCGATGTGTTGTGATTTAGCTCGTTTCGGTCTAAAACAGCTTGTTTCGCTGTATTAAGCAAGAATACATGCTTTTCGCGCATTTATGAGAAAAAGTTTTGACGCGTATCAGAGGAACACTTGTAAAACCGATGTGTTGTGATTTAGCTCGTTTCGGTCTAAAACAGCTTGTTTCGCTGTATTAAGCAAGAATACATGCTTTTCGCGCAGTTATAAGAGAAAAAGTTTTGACGTATCACGTGGATACTTGTAAAACCGAATTGTTCAGATTTAGCTCGTTTCGGTCTAAAACAGCTTGTTTCGTTGTATTAAGCACGAATACACGCTTTACGCGCAGTTATAGAAGAAAAAGTTTTGACGCGTATCAGAGACACTTGTAAAACCGATGTGTTGTGATTTAGCTCGTTTCGGTCTAAAACAGCTTGTTTCGTTGTATTAAGCAAGAATACATGCTTTACGCGCAGTTATAGAAGAAAAAGTTTTGACGCGTATCAGAGAGACACTTGTAAAACCGATGTGTTGTGATTTAGCTCGTTTCGGTCAAAAACAGCTTGTTTCGTTGTATTAAGCAAGAATACATGCTTTTCGCGCAGTTATAAGAGAAAAAGTTTTGACGTATCACGTGGATACTTGTAAAACCGAAGTGTTCAGATTTAGCTCGTTTCGGTCTAAAACAGCTTGTTTCGTTGTATTAAGCACGAATACATGCTTTTCGCGCAGTTATAAGAGAAAACGTTTTGACGAGTATCACGTTGAACACTTGTAATACCGATGTGTTGTGATTTAGCTCGTTTCGGTCTAAAACAGCTTGTTTCGCTGTATTAGGCAAGAATACATGCTTTTCGCGCAGTTATAAGAGAAAAAGTTTTGACGCGTATTAGAGAGACACTTGTAAAACCGATGTGTTGTGATTTAGCTCGTTTCGGTCTAAAACAGCTTGTTTCGTTGTATTAAGCAAGAATACATGCTTTTCGCGCAGTTATAAGAGAAAAAGTTTTGACGAGTATCACGTGGATACTTGCAAAAACCGATGTGTTCAGATTTAGCTCGTTTCGGTCAAAAACAGCTTGTTTCGTTGTATTAAGCACGAATACATGCTTTTCGCGCAGTTATAAGAGAAAAAGTTTTGACGTATCACGTGGATACTTGTAAAACCGAAGTGTTCAGATTTAGCTCGTTTCGGTCTAAAACAGCTTGTTTCGTTGTATTAAGCACGAATACATGCTTTTCGCGCAGTTATAAGAGAAAACGTTTTGACGAGTATCACGTTGAACACTTGTAATACCGATGTGTTGTGATTTAGCTCGTTTCGGTCTAAAACAGCTTGTTTCGCTGTATTAAGCAAGAATACATGCTTTTCGCGCAGTTATAAGAGAAAAAGTTTTGACAAGTATCAAAGGAACACTTGTAAAACCGATGTGTTGTGATTTAGCTCGTTTCGGTCTAAAACAGCTTGTTTCGCTGTATTAAGCAAGAATACATGCTTTTCGCGCATTTATAAGAGAAAAAGTTTTGACGCGTATCAGAGGAACACTTGTAAAACCGATGTGTTGTGATTTAGCTCGTTTCGGTCTAAAACAGCTTGTTTCGCTGTATTAAGCAAGAATACATGCTTTTCGCGCAGTTATAAGAGAAAAAGTTTTGACGTATTACGTGGATACTTGTAAAACCGAATTGTTCAGATTTAGCTCGTTTCGGTCTAAAACAGCTTGTTTCGTTGTATTAAGCACGAATACACGCTTTACGCGCAGTTAAAGAAAAAGTTTTGACGCGTATCAGAGACACTTGTAAAACCGATGTGTTGTGATTTAGCTCGTTTCGGTCTAAAACAGCTTGTTTCGTTGTATTAAGCAAGAATACATGCTTTACGCGCAGTTATAGAAGAAAAAGTTTTGACGCGTATCAGAGAGACACTTGTAAAACCGATGTGTTGTGATTTAGCTCGTTTCGGTCTAAAACAGCTTGTTTCGTTGTATTAAGCAAGAATACATGCTTTTCGCGCAGTTATAAGAGAAAAAGTTTTGACGAGTATCACGTGGATACTTGTAAAACCGATGTGTTCAGATTTAGCTCGTTTCGGTCAAAAACAGCTTGTTTCGTTGTATTAAGCACGAATACATGCTTTTCGCGCAGTTAAAAGAGAAAAAGTTTTGACGAGTATCACGTGGAACACTTGTAATACCGATGTGTTGTGATTTAGCTCGTTTCGGTCTAAAACAGCTTGTTTCGCTGTATTAAGCAAGAATACATGCTTTTCGCGCAGTTATAAAAGAAAAAGATTTGACGCGTATCAGAGGAACACTTGATATACCGATGTGTTGTGATTTAGCTCGTTTCGGTCTAAAACAACTTGATTCGCTGTATTAAGCAAGAATACATGCTTTTCGCGCAGTTATAAAAGAAAAAGATTTGACGCGTATCAGAGGAACACTTGTAAAACCGATGTGTTGTGATTTAGCTCATTTCGGTCTAAAACAGCTTGTTTCGCTGTATTTAGCAAGAATACATGCTTTTCGCGCAGTTATAAGAGAAAAAGTTTTGACGAGTATCACGTGGATACTTGTAAAACCGATGTGTTCAGATTTAGCTCGTTTCGGTCTAAAACAGCTTGTTTCGTTGTATTAAGCAAGAATACATGCTTTTCGCGCAGTTATAAGAGAAAAAGTTTTGACGCGTATTAGAGAGACACTTGTAAAACCGATGTGTTGTGATTTAGCTCGTTTCGGTCTAAAACAGCTTGTTTCGCTGTATTAAGCAAGAATACATGCTTTTCGCGCATTTATAAGAGAAAAAGTTTTGACGCGTATCAGAGGAACACTTGTAAAACCGATGTGTTGTGATTTAGCTCGTTTCGGTCTAAAACAGCTTGTTTCGCTGTATTAAGCAAGAATACATGCTTTTCGCGCAGTTATAAGAGAAAAAGTTTTGACGTATCACGTGGATACTTGTAAAACCGAAGTGTTCAGATTTAGCTCGTTTCGGTCTAAAACAGCTTGTTTCGTTGTATTAAGCACGAATACATGCTTTACGCGCAGTTATAGAAGAAAAAGTTTTGACGCGTATCAGAGACACTTGTAAAACCGATGTGTTGTGATTTAGCTCGTTTCGGTCTAAAACAGCTTGTTTCGTTGTATTAAGCAAGAATACATGCTTTACGCGCAGTTATAGAAGAAAAAGTTTTGACGCGTATCAGAGAGACACTTGTAAAACCGATGTGTTGTGATTTAGCTCGTTTCGGTCAAAAACAGCTTGTTTCGTTGTATTAAGCAAGAATACATGCTTTTCGCGCAGTTATAAGAGAAAACGTTTTGACGTATCACGTGGATACTTGTAAAACCGAAGTGTTCAGATTTAGCTCGTTTCGGTCTAAAACAGCTTGTTTCGTTGTATTAAGCACGAATACATGCTTTTCGCGCAGTTATAAGAGAAAACGTTTTGACGAGTATCACGTTGAACACTTGTAATACCGATGTGTTGTGATTTAGCTCGTTTCGGTCTAAAACAGCTTGTTTCGCTGTATTAAGCAAGAATACATGCTTTTCGCGCAGTTATAAGAGAAAAAGTTTTGACGCGTATTAGAGAGAGACTTGTAAAACCGATGTGTTGTGATTTAGCTCGTTTCGGTCTAAAACAGCTTGTTTCGTTGTATTAAGCAAGAATACATGCTTTTCGCGCAGTTATAAGAGAAAAAGTTTTGACGAGTATCACGTGGATACTTGTAAAACCGATGTGTTCAGATTTAGCTCGTTTCGGTCAAAAACAGCTTGTTTCGTTGTATTAAGCACGAATACATGCTTTTCGCGCAGTTAAAAGAGAAAAAGTTTTGACGAGTATCACGTGGAACACTTGTAATACCGATGTGTTGTGATTTAGCTCGTTTCGGTCTAAAACAGCTTGTTTCGCTGTATTAAGCAAGAATACATGCTTTTCGCGCAGTTATAAGAGAAAAAGTTTTGACGAGTATCACGTGGAACACTTGATATACCGATGTGTTGTGATTAAGCTCGTTTCGGTCTAAAACAACTTGATTCGCTGTATTAAGCAAGAATACATGCTTTTCGCGCAGTTATAAGAGAAAAAGTTTTGACGAGTATCACGTGGATACTTGTAAAACCGATGTGTTCAGATTTAGCTCGTTTCGGTCTAAAACAGCTTGTTTCGTTGTATTAAGCAAGAATACATGCTTTTCGCGCAGTTATAAGAGAAAAAGTTTTGACGCCTATTAGAGAGACACTTGTAAAACCGATGTGTTGTGATTTAGCTCGTTTCGGTCTAAAACAGCTTGTTTCGCTGTATTAAGCAAGAATACATGCTTTTCGCGCATTTATAAGAGAAAAAGTTTTGACGCGTATCAGAGGAACACTTGTAAAACCGATGTGTTGTGATTTAGCTCGTTTCGGTCTAAAACAGCTTGTTTCGCTGTATTAAGCAAGAATACATGCTTTTCGCGCAGTTATAAGAGAAAAAGTTTTGACGTATCACGTGGATACTTGTAAAACCGAAGTGTTCAGATTTAGCTCGTTTCGGTCTAAAACAGCTTGTTTCGTTGTATTAAGCACGAATACATGCTTTACGCGCAGTTATAGAAGAAAAAGTTTTGACGCGTATCAGAGACACTTGTAAAACCGATGTGTTGTGATTTAGCTCGTTTCGGTCTAAAACAGCTTGTTTCGTTGTATTAAGCAAGAATACATGCTTTACGCGCAGTTATAGAAGAAAAAGTTTTGACGCGTATCAGAGAGACACTTGTAAAACCGATGTGTTGTGATTTAGCTCGTTTCGGTCAAAAACAGCTTGTTTCGTTGTATTAAGCAAGAATACATGCTTTTCGCGCAGTTATAAGAGAAAAAGGTTTGACGTATCACGTGGATACTTGTAAAACCGAAGTGTTCAGATTTAGCTCGTTTCGGTCTAAAACAGCTTGTTTCGTTGTATTAAGCACGAATACATGCTTTTCGCGCAGTTATAAGAGAAAACGTTTTGACGAGTATCACGTTGAACACTTGTAATACCGATGTGTTGTGATTTAGCTCGTTTCGGTCTAAAACAGCTTGTTTCGCTGTATTAAGCAAGAATACATGCTTTTCGCGCAGTTATAAGAGAAAAAGTTTTGACGCATATTAGAGAGACACTTGTAAAACCGATGTGTTGTGATTTAGCTCGTTTCGGTCTAAAACAGCTTGTTTCGTTGTATTAAGCAAGAATACATGCTTTTCGCGCAGTTATAAGAGAAAAAGTTTTGACGAGTATCACGTGGATACTTGTAAAACCGATGTGTTCAGATTTAGCTCGTTTCGGTCAAAAACAGCTTGTTTCGTTGTATTAAGCACGAATACATGCTTTTCGCGCAGTTAAAAGAGAAAAAGTTTTGACGAGTATCACGTGGAACACTTGTAATACCGATGTGTTGTGATTTAGCTCGTTTCGGTCTAAAACAGCTTGTTTCGCTGTATTAAGCAAGAATACATGCTTTTCGCGCAGTTATAAGAGAAAAAGTTTTGACGAGTATCACGTGGAACACTTGATATACCGATGTGATGTGATTTAGCTCGTTTCGGTCTAAAACAACTTGATTCGCTGTATTAAGCAAGAATACATGCTTTTCGCGCAGTTATAAAAGAAAAAGTTTTGACGCGTATCAGAGGAACACTTGTAAAACCGATGTGTTGTGATTTAGCTCATTTCGGTCTAAAACAGCTTGTTTCGCTATATTAAGCAAGAATACATGCTTTTCGCGCAGTTATAAGAGAAAAAGTTTTGACGAGTATCACGTGGATACTTGTAAAACCGATGTGTTCAGATTTAGCTCGTTTCGGTCTAAAACAGCTTGTTTCGTTGTATTAAGCAAGAATACATGCTTTACGCGCAGTTATAGAAGAAAAAGTTTTGACGCGTATCAGAGAGACACTTGTAAAACCGATGTGTTGTGATTTAGCTCGTTTCGGTCAAAAACAGCTTGTTTCGTTGTATTAAGCAAGAATACATGCTTTTCGCGCAGTTATAAGAGAAAAAGTTTTGACGTATCACGTGGATACTTGTAAAACCGATGTGTTCAGATTTAGCTCGTTTCGGTCTAAAACAGCTTGTTTCGTTGTATTAAGCACGAATACATGCTTTTCGCGCAGTTATAAGAGAAAACGTTTTGACGAGTATCACGTTGAACACTTGTAATACCGATGTGTTGTGATTTAGCTCGTTTCGGTCTAAAACAGCTTGTTTCGCTGTATTAGGCAAGAATACATGCTTTTCGCGCAGTTATAAGAGAAAAAGTTTTGACGCGTATTAGAGAGACACTTGTAAAACCGATGTGTTGTGATTTAGCTCGTTTCGGTCTAAAACAGCTTGTTTCGTTGTATTAAGCAAGAATACATGCTTTTCGCGCAGTTATAAGAGAAAAAGTTTTGACGAGTATCACGTGGATACTTGCAAAAACCGATGTGTTCAGATTTAGCTCGTTTCGGTCAAAAACAGCTTGTTTCGTTGTATTAAGCACGAATACATGCTTTTCGCGCAGTTATAAGAGAAAAAGTTTTGTATCACGTGGATACTTGTAAAACCGAAGTGTTCAGATTTAGCTCGTTTCGGTCTAAAACAGCTTGTTTCGTTGTATTAAGCACGAATACATGCTTTTCGCGCAGTTATAAGAGAAAACGTTTTGACGAGTATCACGTTGAACACTTGTAATACCGATGTGTTGTGATTTAGCTCGTTTCGGTCTAAAACAGCTTGTTTCGCTGTATTAAGCAAGAATACATGCTTTTCGCGCAGTTATAAGAGAAAAAGTTTTGACAAGTATCAAAGGAACACTTGTAAAACCGATGTGTTGTGATTTAGCTCGTTTCGGTCTAAAACAGCTTGTTTCGCTGTATTAAGCAAGAATACATGCTTTTCGCGCATTTATAAGAGAAAAAGTTTTGACGCGTATCAGAGGAACACTTGTAAAACCGATGTGTTGTGATTTAGCTCGTTTCGGTCTAAAACAGCTTGTTTCGCTGTATTAAGCAAGAATACATGCTTTTCGCGCAGTTATAAGAGAAAAAGTTTTGACGTATTACGTGGATACTTGTAAAACCGAATTGTTCAGATTTAGCTCGTTTCGGTCTAAAACAGCTTGTTTCGTTGTATTAAGCACGAATACACGCTTTACGCGCAGTTATAGAAGAAAAAGTTTTGACGCGTATCAGAGACACTTGTAAAACCGATGTGTTGTGATTTAGCTCGTTTCGGTCTAAAACAGCTTGTTTCGTTGTATTAAGCAAGAATACATGCTTTACGCGCAGTTATAGAAGAAAAAGTTTTGACGCGTATCAGAGAGACACTTGTAAAACCGATGTGTTGTGATTTAGCTCGTTTCGGTCAAAAACAGCTTGTTTCGTTGTATTAAGCAAGAATACATGCTTTTCGCGCAGTTATAAGAGAAAAAGTTTTGACGTATCACGTGGATACTTGTAAAACCGAAGTGTTCAGATTTAGCTCGTTTCGGTCTAAAACAGCTTGTTTCGTTGTATTAAGCACGAATACATGCTTTTCGCGCAGTTATAAGAGAAAACGTTTTGACGAGTATCACGTTGAACACTTGTAATACCGATGTGTTGTGATTTAGCTCGTTTCGGTCTAAAACAGCTTGTTTCGCTGTATTAAGCAAGAATACATGCTTTTCGCGCAGTTATAAGAGAAAAAGTTTTGACGCGTATTAGAGAGACACTTGTAAAACCGATGTGTTGTGATTTAGCTCGTTTCGGTCTAAAACAGCTTGTTTCGTTGTATTAAGCAAGAATACATGCTTTTCGCGCAGTTATAAGAGAAAAAGTTTTGACGAGTATCACGTGGATACTTGCAAAAACCGATGTGTTCAGATTTAGCTCGTTTCGGTCAAAAACAGCTTGTTTCGTTGTATTAAGCACGAATACATGCTTTTCGCGCAGTTAAAAGAGAAAAAGTTTTGACGAGTATCACGTGGAACACTTGTAATACCGATGTGTTGTGATTTAGCTCGTTTCGGTCTAAAACAGCTTGTTTCGCTGTATTAAGCAAGAATACATGCTTTTCGCGCAGTTATAAGAGAAAAAGTTTTGACGAGTATCACGTGGAACACTTGATATACCGATGTGTTGTGATTTAGCTCGTTTCGGTCTAAAACAACTTGATTCGCTGTATTAGGCAAGAATACATGCTTTTCGCGCAGTTATAAAAGAAAAAGATTTGACGCGTATCAGAGGAACACTTGTAAAACCGATGTGTTGTGATTTAGCTCATTTCGGTCTAAAACAGCTTGTTTCGCTGTATTTAGCAAGAATACATGCTTTTCGCGCAGTTATAAGAGAAAAAGTTTTGACGAGTATCACGTGGATACTTGTAAAACCGATGTGTTCAGATTTAGCTCGTTTCGGTCTAAAACAGCTTGTTTCGTTGTATTAAGCAAGAATACATGCTTTTCGCGCAGTTATAAGAGAAAAAGTTTTGACGCGTATTAGAGAGACACTTGTAAAACCGATGTGTTGTGATTTAGCTCGTTTCGGTCTAAAACAGCTTGTTTCGCTGTATTAAGCAAGAATACATGCTTTTCGCGCATTTATAAGAGAAAAAGTTTTGACGCGTATCAGAGGAACACTTGTAAAACCGATGTGTTGTGATTTAGCTCGTTTCAGTCTAAAACAGCTTGTTTCGCTGTATTAAGCAAGAATACATGCTTTTCGCGCAGTTATAAGAGAAAAAGTTTTGACGTATCACGTGGATACTTGTAAAACCGAAGTGTTCAGATTTAGCTCGTTTCGGTCTAAAACAGCTTGTTTCGTTGTATTAAGCACGAATACATGCTTTACGCGCAGTTATAGAAGAAAAAGTTTTGACGCGTATCAGAGACACTTGTAAAACCGATGTGTTGTGATTTAGCTCGTTTCGGTCTAAAACAGCTTGTTTCGTTGTATTAAATAAGCAAGAATACATGCTTTACGCGCAGTTATAGAAGAAAAAGTTTTGACGCGTATCAGAGAGACACTTGTAAAACCGATGTGTTGTGATTTAGCTCGTTTCGGTCAAAAACAGCTTGTTTCGTTGTATTAAGCAAGAATACATGCTTTTCGCGCAGTTATAAGAGAAAACGTTTTGACGTATCACGTGGATACTTGTAAAACCGAAGTGTTCAGATTTAGCTCGTTTCGGTCTAAAACAGCTTGTTTCGTTGTATTAAGCACGAATACATGCTTTTCGCGCAGTTATAAGAGAAAACGTTTTGACGAGTATCACGTTGAACACTTGTAATACCGATGTGTTGTGATTTAGCTCGTTTCGGTCTAAAACAGCTTGTTTCGCTGTATTAAGCAAGAATACATGCTTTTCGCGCAGTTATAAGAGAAAAAGTTTTGACGCGTATTAGAGAGACACTTGTAAAACCGATGTGTTGTGATTTAGCTCGTTTCGGTCTAAAACAGCTTGTTTCGTTGTATTAAGCAAGAATACATGCTTTTCGCGCAGTTATAAGAGAAAAAGTTTTGACGAGTATCACGTGGATACTTGTAAAACCGATGTGTTCAGATTTAGCTCGTTTCGGTCAAAAACAGCTTGTTTCGTTGTATTAAGCACGAATACATGCTTTTCGCGCAGTTAAAAGAGAAAAAGTTTTGACGAGTATCACGTGGAACACTTGTAATACCGATGTGTTGTGATTTAGCTCGTTTCGGTCTAAAACAGCTTGTTTCGCTGTATTAAGCAAGAATACATGCTTTTCGCGCAGTTATAAGAGAAAAAGTTTTGACGAGTATCACGTGGAACACTTGATATACCGATGTGTTGTGATTTAGCTCGTTTCGGTCTAAAACAACTTGATTCGCTGTATTAAGCAAGAATACATGCTTTTCGCGCAGTTATAAAAGAAAAAGATTTGACGCGTATCAGAGGAACACTTGTAAAACCGATGTGTTGTGATTTAGCTCATTTCGGTCTAAAACAGCTTGTTTCGCTGTATTTAGCAAGAATACATGCTTTTCGCGCAGTTATAAGAGAAAAAGTTTTGACGAGTATCACGTGGATACTTGTAAAACCGATGTGTTCAGATTTAGCTCGTTTCGGTCTAAAACAGCTTGTTTCGTTGTATTAAGCAAGAATACATGCTTTTCGCGCAGTTATAAGAGAAAAAGTTTTGACGCGTATTAGAGAGACACTTGTAAAACCGATGTGTTGTGATTTAGCTCGTTTCGGTCTAAAACAGCTTGTTTCGCTGTATTAAGCAAGAATACATGCTTTTCGCGCATTTATAAGAGAAAAAGTTTTGACGCGTATCAGAGGAACACTTGTAAAACCGATGTGTTGTGATTTAGCTCGTTTCGGTCTAAAACAGCTTGTTTCGCTGTATTAAGCAAGAATACATGCTTTTCGCGCAGTTATAAGAGAAAAAGTTTTGACGTATCACGTGGATACTTGTAAAACCGAAGTGTTCAGATTTAGCTCGTTTCGGTCTAAAACAGCTTGTTTCGTTGTATTAAGCACGAATACATGCTTTACGCGCAGTTATAGAAGAAAAAGTTTTGACGCGTATCAGAGACACTTGTAAAACCGATGTGTTGTGATTTAGCTCGTTTCGGTCTAAAACAGCTTGTTTCGTTGTATTAAGCAAGAATACATGCTTTACGCGCAGTTATAGAAGAAAAAGTTTTGACGCGTATCAGAGAGACACTTGTAAAACCGATGTGTTGTGATTTAGCTCGTTTCGGTCAAAAACAGCTTGTTTCGTTGTATTAAGCAAGAATACATGCTTTTCGCGCAGTTATAAGAGAAAAAGTTTTGACGTATCACGTGGATACTTGTAAAACCGAAGTGTTCAGATTTAGCTCGTTTCGGTCTAAAACAGCTTGTTTCGTTGTATTAAGCACGAATACATGCTTTTCGCGCAGGTATAAGAGAAAACGTTTTGACGAGTATCACGTTGAACACTTGTAATACCGATGTGTTGTGATTTAGCTCGTTTCGGTCTAAAACAGCTTGTTTCGCTGTATTAAGCAAGAATACATGCTTTTCGCGCAGTTATAAGAGAAAAAGTTTTGACGCATATTAGAGAGACACTTGTAAAACCGATGTGTTGTGATTTAGCTCGTTTCGGTCTAAAACAGCTTGTTTCGTTGTATTAAGCAAGAATACATGCTTTTCGCGCAGTTATAAGAGAAAAAGTTTTGACGAGTATCACGTGGATACTTGTAAAACCGATGTGTTCAGATTTAGCTCGTTTCGGTCAAAAACAGTTGTTTCGTTGTATTAAGCACGAATACATGCTTTTCGCGCAGTTAAAAGAGAAAAAGTTTTGACGAGTATCACGTGGAACACTTGTAATACCGATGTGTTGTGATTTAGCTCGTTTCGGTCTAAAACAGCTTGTTTCGCTGTATTAAGCAAGAATACATGCTTTTCGCGCAGTTATAAGAGAAAAAGTTTTGACGAGTATCACGTGGAACACTTGATATACCGATGTGATGTGATTTAGCTCGTTTCGGTCTAAAACAACTTGATTCGCTGTATTAAGCAAGAATACATGCTTTTCGCGCAGTTATAAAAGAAAAAGTTTTGACGCGTATCAGAGGAACACTTGTAAAACCGATGTGTTGTGATTTAGCTCCTTTCGGTCTAAAACAGCTTGTTTCGCTATATTAAGCAAGAATACATGCTTTTCGCGCAGTTATAAGAGAAAAAGTTTTGACGAGTATCACGTGGATACTTGTAAAACCGATGTGTTCAGATTTAGCTCGTTTCGGTCTAAAACAGCTTGTTTCGTTGTATTAAGCAAGAATACATGCTTTACGCGCAGTTATAGAAGAAAAAGTTTTGACGCGTATCAGAGAGACACTTGTAAAACCGATGTGTTGTGATTTAGCTCGTTTCGGTCAAAAACAGCTTGTTTCGTTGTATTAAGCAAGAATACATGCTTTTCGCGCAGTTATAAGAGAAAAAGTTTTGACGAGTATCACGTGGATACTTGTAAAACCGAAGTGTTCAGATTTAGCTCGTTTCGGTCAAAAACAGCTTGTTTCGTTGTATTAAGCACGAATACATGCTTTTCGCGCAGTTATAAGAGAAAAAGTTTTGACGTATCACGTGGATACTTGTAAAACCGAAGTGTTCAGATTTAGCTCGTTTCGGTCAAAAACAGCTTGTTTCGTTGTATTAAGCACGAATACATGCTTTTCGCGCAGTTATAAGAGAAAACGTTTTGACGAGTATCACGTTGAACACTTGTAATACCGATGTGTTGTGATTTAGCTCGTTTCGGTCTAAAACAGCTTGTTTCGCTGTATTAGGCAAGAATACATGCTTTTCGCGCAGTTATAAGAGAAAAAGTTTTGACGCGTATTAGAGAGACACTTGTAAAACCGATGTGTTGTGATTTAGCTCGTTTCGGTCTAAAACAGCTTGTTTCGTTGTATTAAGCAAGAATACATGCTTTTCGCGCAGTTATAAGAGAAAAAGTTTTGACGAGTATCACGTGGATACTTGCAAAAACCGATGTGTTCAGATTTAGCTCGTTTCGGTCAAAAACAGCTTGTTTCGTTGTATTAAGCACGAATACATGCTTTTCGCGCAGTTATAAGAGAAAAAGTTTTGACGTATCACGTGGATACTTGTAAAACCGAAGTGTTCAGATTTAGCTCGTTTCGGTCTAAAACAGCTTGTTTCGTTGTATTAAGCACGAATACATGCTTTTCGCGCAGTTATAAGAGAAAACGTTTTGACGAGTATCACGTTGAACACTTGTAATACCGATGTGTTGTGATTTAGCTCGTTTCGGACTAAAACAGCTTGTTTCGCTGTATTAAGCAAGAATACATGCTTTTCGCGCAGTTATAAGAGAAAAAGATTTGACAAGTATCAAAGGAACACTTGTAAAACCGATGTGTTGTGATTTAGCTCGTTTCGGTCTAAAACAGCTTGTTTCGCTGTATTAAGCAAGAATACATGCTTTTCGCGCATTTATAAGAGAAAAAGTTTTGACGCGTATCAGAGGAACACTTGTAAAACCGATGTGTTGTGATTTAGCTCGTTTCGGTCTAAAACAGCTTGTTTCGCTGTATTAAGCAAGAATACATGCTTTTCGCGCAGTTATAAGAGAAAAAGTTTTGACGTATTACGTGGATACTTGTAAAACCGAATTGTTCAGATTTAGCTCGTTTCGGTCTAAAACAGCTTGTTTCGTTGTATTAAGCACGAATACACGCTTTACGAGCAGGTATAGAAGAAAAAGTTTTGACGCGTATCAGAGACACTTGTAAAACCGATGTGTTGTGATTTACCTCGTTTCGGTCTAAAACAGCTTGTTTCGTTGTATTAGGCAAGAATACATGCTTTACGCGCAGTTATAGAAGAAAAAGTTTTGACGCGTATCAGAGAGACACTTGTAAAACCGATGTGTTGTGATTTAGCTCGTTTCGGTCAAAAACAGCTTGTTTCGTTGTATTAAGCAAGAATACATGCTTTTCGCGCAGTTATAAGAGAAAAAGTTTTGACGTATCACGTGGATACTTGTAAAACCGAAGTGTTCAGATTTAGCTCGTTTCGGTCTAAAACAGCTTGTTTCGTTGTATTAAGCACGAATACATGCTTTTCGCGCAGTTATAAGAGAAAACGTTTTGACGAGTATCCCGTTGAACACTTGTAATACCGATGTGTTGTGATTTAGCTCGTTTCGGTCTAAAACAGCTTGTTTCGCTGTATTAAGCAAGAATACATGCTTTTCGCGCAGTTATAAGAGAAAAAGTTTTGACGCGTATTAGAGAGACACTTGTAAAACCGATGTGTTGTGATTTAGCTCGTTTCGGTCTAAAACAGCTTGTTTCGTTGTATTAAGCAAGAATACATGCTTTTCGCGCAGTTATAAGAGAAAAAGTTTTGACGAGTATCACGTGGATACTTGCAAAAACCGATGTGTTCAGATTTAGCTCGTTTCGGTCAAAAACAGCTTGTTTCGATGTATTAAGCACGAATACATGCTTTTCGCGCAGTTAAAAGAGAAAAAGTTTTGACGAGTATCACGTGGAACACTTGTAATACCGATGTGTTGTGATTTAGCTCGTTTCGGTCTAAAACAGCTTGTTTCGCTGTATTAAGCAAGAATACATGCTTTTCGCGCAGTTATAAGAGAAAAAGTTTTGACGAGTATCACGTGGAACACTTGATATACCGATGTGTTGTGATTTAGCTCGTTTCGGTCTAAAACAACTTGATTCGCTGTATTAAGCAAGAATACATGCTTTTCGCGCAGTTATAAAAGAAAAAGATTTGACGCGTATCAGAGGAACACTTGTAAAACCGATGTGTTGTGATTTAGCTCGTTTCGGTCTAAAACAGCTTGTTTCGTTGTATTAAGCAAGAATACATGCTTTTCGCGCAGTTATAAGAGAAAAAGTTTTGACGCGTATTAGAGAGACACTTGTAAAACCGATGTGTTGTGATTTAGCTCGTTTCGGTCTAAAACAGCTTGTTTCGCTGTATTAAGCAAGAATACATGCTTTTCGCGCATTTATAAGAGAAAAAGTTTTGACGCGTATCAGAGGAACACTTGTAAAACCGATGTGTTGTGATTTAGCTCGTTTCGGTCTAAAACAGCTTGTTTCGCTGTATTAAGCAAGAATACATGCTTTTCGCGCAGTTATAAGAGAAAAAGTTTTGACGTATCACGTGGATACTTGTAAAACCGAAGTGTTCAGATTTAGCTCGTTTCGGTCTAAAACAGCTTGTTTCGTTGTATTAAGCACGAATACATGCTTTACGCGCAGTTATAGAAGAAAAAGTTTTGACGCGTATCAGAGACACTTGTAAAACCGATGTGTTGTGATTTAGCTCGTTTCGGTCTAAAACAGCTTGTTTCGTTGTATTAAGCAAGAATACATGCTTTACGCGCAGTTATAGAAGAAAAAGTTTTGACGCGTATCAGAGAGACACTTGTAAAACCGATGTGTTGTGATTTAGCTCGTTTCGGTCAAAAACAGCTTGTTTCGTTGTATTAAGCAAGAATACATGCTT
Source organism: Amblyomma americanum (assembly GCF_052857255.1). NCBI lineage: Eukaryota > Metazoa > Arthropoda > Arachnida > Ixodida > Ixodidae > Amblyomma > Amblyomma americanum. The sequence continues at coordinate 138,753 of NW_027526662.1, read as the reverse complement.
TTCGCGCAGTTATAAGAGAAAACGTTTTGACGTATCACGTGGATACTTGTAAAACCGAAGTGTTCAGATTTAGCTCGTTTCGGTCTAAAACAGCTTGTTTCGTTGTATTAAGCACGAATACATGCTTTTCGCGCAGTTATAAGAGAAAACGTTTTGACGAGTATCACGTTGAACACTTGTAATACCGATGTGTTGTGATTTAGCTCGTTTCGGTCTAAAACAGCTTGTTTCGCTGTATTAAGCAAGAATACATGCTTTTCGCGCAGTTATAAGAGAAAAAGTTTTGACGCGTATTAGAGAGACACTTGTAAAACCGATGTGTTGTGATTTAGCTCGTTTCGGTCTAAAACAGCTTGTTTCGTTGTATTAAGCAAGAATACATGCTTTTCGCGCAGTTATAAGAGAAAAAGTTTTGACGAGTATCACGTGGATACTTGTAAAACCGATGTGTTCAGATTTAGCTCGTTTCGGTCAAAAACAGCTTGTTTCGTTGTATTAAGCACGAATACATGCTTTTCGCGCAGTTAAAAGAGAAAAAGTTTTGACGAGTATCACGTGGAACACTTGTAATACCGATGTGTTGTGATTTAGCTCGTTTCGGTCTAAAACAGCTTGTTTCGCTGTATTAAGCAAGAATACATGCTTTTCGCGCAGTTATAAGAGAAAAAGTTTTGACGAGTATCACGTGGAACACTTGATATACCGATGTGTTGTGATTTAGCTCGTTTCGGTCTAAAACAACTTGATTCGCTGTATTAAGCAAGAATACATGCTTTTCGCGCAGTTATAAAAGAAAAAGATTTGACGCGTATCAGAGGAACACTTGTAAAACCGATGTGTTGTGATTTAGCTCATTTCGGTCTAAAACAGCTTGTTTCGCTGTATTTAGCAAGAATACATGCTTTTCGCGCAGTTATAAGAGAAAAAGTTTTGACGAGTATCACGTGGATACTTGTAAAACCGATGTGTTCAGATTTAGCTCGTTTCGGTCTAAAACAGCTTGTTTCGTTGTATTAAGCAAGAATACATGCTTTTCGCGCAGTTATAAGAGAAAAAGTTTTGACGCGTATTAGAGAGACACTTGTAAAACCGATGTGTTGTGATTTAGCTCGTTTCGGTCTAAAACAGCTTGTTTCGCTGTATTAAGCAAGAATACATGCTTTTCGCGCATTTATAAGAGAAAAAGTTTTGACGCGTATCAGAGGAACACTTGTAAAACCGATGTGTTGTGATTTAGCTCGTTTCGGTCTAAAACAGCTTGTTTCGCTGTATTAAGCAAGAATACATGCTTTTCGCGCAGTTATAAGAGAAAAAGTTTTGACGTATCACGTGGATACTTGTAAAACCGAAGTGTTCAGATTTAGCTCGTTTCGGTCTAAAACAGCTTGTTTCGTTGTATTAAGCACGAATACATGCTTTACGCGCAGTTATAGAAGAAAAAGTTTTGACGCGTATCAGAGACACTTGTAAAACCGATGTGTTGTGATTTAGCTCGTTTCGGTCTAAAACAGCTTGTTTCGTTGTATTAAGCAAGAATACATGCTTTACGCGCAGTTATAGAAGAAAAAGTTTTGACGCGTATCAGAGAGACACTTGTAAAACCGATGTGTTGTGATTTAGCTCGTTTCGGTCAAAAACAGCTTGTTTCGTTGTATTAAGCAAGAATACATGCTTTTCGCGCAGTTATAAGAGAAAAAGTTTTGACGTATCACGTGGATACTTGTAAAACCGAAGTGTTCAGATTTAGCTCGTTTCGGTCTAAAACAGCTTGTTTCGTTGTATTAAGCACGAATACATGCTTTTCGCGCAGTTATAAGAGAAAACGTTTTGACGAGTATCACGTTGAACACTTGTAATACCGATGTGTTGTGATTTAGCTCGTTTCGGTCTAAAACAGCTTGTTTCGCTGTATTAAGCAAGAATACATGCTTTTCGCGCAGTTATAAGAGAAAAAGTTTTGACGCGTATTAGAGAGACACTTGTAAAACCGATGTGTTGTGATTTAGCTCGTTTCGGTCTAAAACAGCTTGTTTCGTTGTATTAAGCAAGAATACATGCTTTTCGCGCAGTTATAAGAGAAAAAGTTTTGACGAGTATCACGTGGATACTTGTAAAACCGATGTGTTCAGATTTAGCTCGTTTCGGTCAAAAACAGCTTGTTTCGTTGTATTAAGCACGAATACATGCTTTTCGCGCAGTTAAAAGAGCAAAAGTTTTGACGAGTATCACGTGGAACACTTGTAATACCGATGTGTTGTGATTTAGCTCGTTTCGGTCTAAAACAGCTTGTTTCGCTGTATTAAGCAAGAATACATGCTTTTCGCGCAGTTATAAGAGAAAAAGTTTTGACGAGTATCACGTGGAACACTTGATATACCGATGTGATGTGATTTAGCTCGTTTCGGTCTAAAACAACTTGATTCGCTGTATTAAGCAAGAATACATGCTTTTCGCGCAGTTATAAAAGAAAAAGTTTTGACGCGTATCAGAGGAACACTTGTAAAACCGATGTGTTGTGCTTTAGCTCATTTCGGTCTAAAACAGCTTGTTTCGCTGTATTAAGCAAGAATACATGCTTTTCGCGCATTTATGAGAAAAAGTTTTGACGCGTATCAGAGGAACACTTGTAAAACCGATGTGTTGTGATTTAGCTCGTTTCGGTCTAAAACAGCTTGTTTCGCTGTATTAAGCAAGAATACATGCTTTTCGCGCAGTTATAAGAGAAAAAGTTTTGACGTATCACGTGGATACTTGTAAAACCGAATTGTTCAGATTTAGCTCGTTTCGGTCTAAAACAGCTTGTTTCGTTGTATTAAGCACGAATACACGCTTTACGCGCAGTTATAGAAGAAAAAGTTTTGACGCGTATCAGAGACACTTGTAAAACCGATGTGTTGTGATTTAGCTCGTTTCGGTCTAAAACAGCTTGTTTCGTTGTATTAAGCAAGAATACATGCTTTACGCGCAGTTATAGAAGAAAAAGTTTTGACGCGTATCAGAGAGACACTTGTAAAACCGATGTGTTGTGATTTAGCTCGTTTCGGTCAAAAACAGCTTGTTTCGTTGTATTAAGCAAGAATACATGCTTTTCGCGCAGTTATAAGAGAAAAAGTTTTGACGTATCACGTGGATACTTGTAAAACCGAAGTGTTCAGATTTAGCTCGTTTCGGTCTAAAACAGCTTGTTTCGTTGTATTAAGCACGAATACATGCTTTTCGCGCAGTTATAAGAGAAAACGTTTTGACGAGTATCACGTTGAACACTTGTAATACCGATGTGTTGTGATTTAGCTCGTTTCGGTCTAAAACAGCTTGTTTCGCTGTATTAGGCAAGAATACATGCTTTTCGCGCAGTTATAAGAGAAAAAGTTTTGACGCGTATTAGAGAGACACTTGTAAAACCGATGTGTTGTGATTTAGCTCGTTTCGGTCTAAAACAGCTTGTTTCGTTGTATTAAGCAAGAATACATGCTTTTCGCGCAGTTATAAGAGAAAAAGTTTTGACGAGTATCACGTGGATACTTGCAAAAACCGATGTGTTCAGATTTAGCTCGTTTCGGTCAAAAACAGCTTGTTTCGTTGTATTAAGCACGAATACATGCTTTTCGCGCAGTTATAAGAGAAAAAGTTTTGACGTATCACGTGGATACTTGTAAAACCGAAGTGTTCAGATTTAGCTCGTTTCGGTCTAAAACAGCTTGTTTCGTTGTATTAAGCACGAATACATGCTTTTCGCGCAGTTATAAGAGAAAACGTTTTGACGAGTATCACGTTGAACACTTGTAATACCGATGTGTTGTGATTTAGCTCGTTTCGGTCTAAAACAGCTTGTTTCGCTGTATTAAGCAAGAATACATGCTTTTCGCGCAGTTATAAGAGAAAAAGTTTTGACAAGTATCAAAGGAACACTTGTAAAACCGATGTGTTGTGATTTAGCTCGTTTCGGTCTAAAACAGCTTGTTTCGCTGTATTAAGCAAGAATACATGCTTTTCGCGCATTTATAAGAGAAAAAGTTTTGACGCGTATCAGAGGAACACTTGTAAAACCGATGTGTTGTGATTTAGCTCGTTTCGGTCTAAAACAGCTTGTTTCGCTGTATTAAGCAAGAATACATGCTTTTCGCGCAGTTATAAGAGAAAAAGTTTTGACGTATTACGTGGATACTTGTAAAACCGAATTGTTCAGATTTAGCTCGTTTCGGTCTAAAACAGCTTGTTTCGTTGTATTAAGCACGAATACACGCTTTAGGCGCAGTTATAGAAGAAAAAGTTTTGACGCGTATCAGAGACACTTGGAAAACCGATGTGTTGTGATTTAGCTCGTTTCGGTCTAAAACAGCTTGTTTCGTTGTATTAAGCAAGAATACATGCTTTACGCGCAGTTATAGAAGAAAAAGTTTTGACGCGTATCAGAGAGACACTTGTAAAACCGATGTGTTGTGATTTAGCTCGTTTCGGTCTAAAACAGCTTGTTTCGTTGTATTAAGCAAGAATACATGCTTTTCGCGCAGTTATAAGAGAAAAAGTTTTGACGAGTATCACGTGGATACTTGTAAAACCGATGTGTTCAGATTTAGCTCGTTTCGGTCAAAAACAGCTTGTTTCGTTGTATTAAGCACGAATACATGCTTTTCGCGCAGTTAAAAGAGAAAAAGTTTTGACGAGTATCACGTGGAACACTTGTAATACCGATGTGTTGTGATTTAGCTCGTTTCGGTCTAAAACAGCTTGTTTCGCTGTATTAAGCAAGAATACATGCTTTTCGCGCAGTTATAAAAGAAAAAGATTTGACGCGTATCAGAGGAACACTTGATATACCGATGTGTTGTGATTTAGCTCGTTTCGGTCTAAAACAACTTGATTCGCTGTATTAAGCAAGAATACATGCTTTTCGCGCAGTTATAAAAGAAAAAGATTTGACGCGTATCAGAGGAACACTTGTAAAACCGATGTGTTGTGATTTAGCTCATTTCGGTCTAAAACAGCTTGTTTCGCTGTATTTAGCAAGAATACATGCTTTTCGCGCAGTTATAAGAGAAAAAGTTTTGACGAGTATCACGTGGATACTTGTAAAACCGATGTGTTCAGATTTAGCTCGTTTCGGTCTAAAACAGCTTGTTTCGTTGTATTAAGCAAGAATACATGCTTTTCGCGCAGTTATAAGAGAAAAAGTTTTGACGCGTATTAGAGAGACACTTGTAAAACCGATGTGTTGTGATTTAGCTCGTTTCGGTCTAAAACAGCTTGTTTCGCTGTATTAAGCAAGAATACATGCTTTTCGCGCATTTATAAGAGAAAAAGTTTTGACGCGTATCAGAGGAACACTTGTAAAACCGATGTGTTGTGATTTAGCTCGTTTCGGTCTAAAACAGCTTGTTTCGCTGTATTAAGCAAGAATACATGCTTTTCGCGCAGTTATAAGAGAAAAAGTTTTGACGTATCACGTGGATACTTGTAAAACCGAAGTGTTCAGATTTAGCTCGTTTCGGTCTAAAACAGCTTGTTTCGTTGTATTAAGCACGAATACATGCTTTACGCGCAGTTATAGAAGAAAAAGTTTTGACGCGTATCAGAGACACTTGTAAAACCGATGTGTTGTGATTTAGCTCGTTTCGGTCTAAAACAGCTTGTTTCGTTGTATTAAGCAAGAATACATGCTTTTCGCGCAGTTATAAGAGAAAACGTTTTGACGTATCACGTGGATACTTGTAAAACCGAAGTGTTCAGATTTAGCTCGTTTCGGTCTAAAACAGCTTGTTTCGTTGTATTAAGCACGAATACATGCTTTTCGCGCAGTTATAAGAGAAAACGTTTTGACGAGTATCACGTTGAACACTTGTAATACCGATGTGTTGTGATTTAGCTCGTTTCGGTCTAAAACAGCTTGTTTCGCTGTATTAAGCAAGAATACATGCTTTTCGCGCAGTTATAAGAGAAAAAGTTTTGACGCGTATTAGAGAGACACTTGTAAAACCGATGTGTTGTGATTTAGCTCGTTTCGGTCTAAAACAGCTTGTTTCGTTGTATTAAGCAAGAATACATGCTTTTCGCGCAGTTATAAGAGAAAAAGTTTTGACGAGTATCACGTGGATACTTGTAAAACCGATGTGTTCAGATTTAGCTCGTTTCGGTCAAAAACAGCTTGTTTCGTTGTATTAAGCACGAATACATGCTTTTCGCGCAGTTAAAAGAGAAAAAGTTTTGACGAGTATCACGTGGAACACTTGTAATACCGATGTGTTGTGATTTAGCTCGTTTCGGTCTAAAACAGCTTGTTTCGCTGTATTAAGCAAGAATACATGCTTTTCGCGCAGTTATAAGAGAAAAAGTTTTGACGAGTATCACGTGGAACACTTGATATACCGATGTGTTGTGATTTAGCTCGTTTCGGTCTAAAACAACTTGATTCGCTGTATTAAGCAAGAATACATGCTTTTCGCGCAGTTATAAGAGAAAACGTTTTGACGAGTATCACGTGGATACTTGTAAAACCGATGTGTTCAGATTTAGCTCGTTTCGGTCTAAAACAGCTTGTTTCGTTGTATTAAGCAAGAATACATGCTTTTCGCGCAGTTATAAGAGAAAAAGTTTTGACGCCTATTAGAGAGACACTTGTAAAACCGATGTGTTGTGATTTAGCTCGTTTCGGTCTAAAACAGCTTGTTTCGCTGTATTAAGCAAGAATACATGCTTTTCGCGCATTTATAAGAGAAAAAGTTTTGACGCGTATCAGAGGAACACTTGTAAAACCGATGTGTTGTGATTTAGCTCGTTTCGGTCTAAAACAGCTTGTTTCGCTGTATTAAGCAAGAATACATGCTTTTCGCGCAGTTATAAGAGAAAAAGTTTTGACGTATCACGTGGATACTTGTAAAACCGAAGTGTTCAGATTTAGCTCGTTTCGGTCTAAAACAGCTTGTTTCGTTGTATTAAGCACGAATACATGCTTTACGCGCAGTTATAGAAGAAAAAGTTTTGACGCGTATCAGAGACACTTGTAAAACCGATGTGTTGTGATTTAGCTCGTTTCGGTCTAAAACAGCTTGTTTCGTTGTATTAAGCAAGAATACATGCTTTACGCGCAGTTATAGAAGAAAAAGTTTTGACGCGTATCAGAGAGACACTTGTAAAACCGATGTGTTGTGATTTAGCTCGTTTCGGTCAAAAACAGCTTGTTTCGTTGTATTAAGCAAGAATACATGCTTTTCGCGCAGTTATAAGAGAAAAAGTTTTGACGTATCACGTGGATACTTGTAAAACCGAAGTGTTCAGATTTAGCTCGTTTCGGTCTAAAACAGCTTGTTTCGTTGTATTAAGCACGAATACATGCTTTTCGCGCAGTTATAAGAGAAAACGTTTTGACGAGTATCACGTTGAACACTTGTAATACCGATGTGTTGTGATTTAGCTCGTTTCGGTCTAAAACAGCTTGTTTCGCTGTATTAAGCAAGAATACATGCTTTTCGCGCAGTTATAAGAGAAAAAGTTTTGACGCATATTAGAGAGACACTTGTAAAACCGATGTGTTGTGATTTAGCTCGTTTCGGTCTAAAACAGCTTGTTTCGTTGTATTAAGCAAGAATACATGCTTTTCGCGCAGTTATAAGAGAAAAAGTTTTGACGAGTATCACGTGGATACTTGTAAAACCGATGTGTTCAGATTTAGCTCGTTTCGGTCAAAAACAGCTTGTTTCGTTGTATTAAGCACGAATACATGCTTTTCGCGCAGTTAAAAGAGAAAAAGTTTTGACGAGTATCACGTGGAACACTTGTAATACCGATGTGTTGTGATTTAGCTCGTTTCGGTCTAAAACAGCTTGTTTCGCTGTATTAAGCAAGAATACATGCTTTTCGCGCAGTTATAAGAGAAAAAGTTTTGACGAGTATCACGTGGAACACTTGATATACCGATGTGATGTGATTTAGCTCGTTTCGGTCTAAAACAACTTGATTCGCTGTATTAAGCAAGAATACATGCTTTTCGCGCAGTTATAAAAGAAAAAGTTTTGACGCGTATCAGAGGAACACTTGTAAAACCGATGTGTTGTGATTTAGCTCATTTCGGTCTAAAACAGCTTGTTTCGCTATATTAAGCAAGAATACATGCTTTTCGCGCAGTTATAAGAGAAAAAGTTTTGACGAGTATCACGTGGATACTTGTAAAACCGATGTGTTCAGATTTAGCTCGTTTCGGTCTAAAACAGCTTGTTTCGTTGTATTAAGCAAGAATACATGCTTTACGCGCAGTTATAGAAGAAAAAGTTTTGACGCGTATCAGAGAGACACTTGTAAAACCGATGTGTTGTGATTTAGCTCGTTTCGGTCAAAAACAGCTTGTTTCGTTGTATTAAGCAAGAATACATGCTTTTCGCGCAGTTATAAGAGAAAAAGTTTTGACGTATCACGTGGATACTTGTAAAACCGATGTGTTCAGATTTAGCTCGTTTCGGTCTAAAACAGCTTGTTTCGTTGTATTAAGCACGAATACATGCTTTTCGCGCAGTTATAAGAGAAAACGTTTTGACGAGTATCACGTTGAACACTTGTAATACCGATGTGTTGTGATTTAGCTCGTTTCGGTCTAAAACAGCTTGTTTCGCTGTATTAGGCAAGAATACATGCTTTTCGCGCAGTTATAAGAGAAAAAGTTTTGACGCGTATTAGAGAGACACTTGTAAAACCGATGTGTTGTGATTTAGCTCGTTTCGGTCTAAAACAGCTTGTTTCGTTGTATTAAGCAAGAATACATGCTTTTCGCGCAGTTATAAGAGAAAAAGTTTTGACGAGTATCACGTGGATACTTGCAAAAACCGATGTGTTCAGATTTAGCTCGTTTCGGTCAAAAACAGCTTGTTTCGTTGTATTAAGCACGAATACATGCTTTTCGCGCAGTTATAAGAGAAAAAGTTTTGTATCACGTGGATACTTGTAAAACCGAAGTGTTCAGATTTAGCTCGTTTCGGTCTAAAACAGCTTGTTTCGTTGTATTAAGCACGAATACATGCTTTTCGCGCAGTTATAAGAGAAAACGTTTTGACGAGTATCACGTTGAACACTTGTAATACCGATGTGTTGTGATTTAGCTCGTTTCGGTCTAAAACAGCTTGTTTCGCTGTATTAAGCAAGAATACATGCTTTTCGCGCAGTTATAAGAGAAAAAGTTTTGACAAGTATCAAAGGAACACTTGTAAAACCGATGTGTTGTGATTTAGCTCGTTTCGGTCTAAAACAGCTTGTTTCGCTGTATTAAGCAAGAATACATGCTTTTCGCGCATTTATAAGAGAAAAAGTTTTGACGCGTATCAGAGGAACACTTGTTAAACCGATGTGTTGTGATTTAGCTCGTTTCGGTCTAAAACAGCTTGTTTCGCTGTATTAAGCAAGAATACATGCTTTTCGCGCAGTTATAAGAGAAAAAGTTTTGACGTATTACGTGGATACTTGTAAAACCGAATTGTTCAGATTTAGCTCGTTTCGGTCTAAAACAGCTTGTTTCGTTGTATTAAGCACGAATACACGCTTTACGCGCAGTTATAGAAGAAAAAGTTTTGACGCGTATCAGAGACACTTGTAAAACCGATGTGTTGTGATTTAGCTCGTTTCGGTCTAAAACAGCTTGTTTCGTTGTATTAAGCAAGAATACATGCTTTACGCGCAGTTATAGAAGAAAAAGTTTTGACGCGTATCAGAGAGACACTTGTAAAACCGATGTGTTGTGATTTAGCTCGTTTCGGTCAAAAACAGCTTGTTTCGTTGTATTAAGCAAGAATACATGCTTTTCGCGCAGTTATAAGAGAAAAAGTTTTGACGTATCACGTGGATACTTGTAAAACCGAAGTGTTCAGATTTAGCTCGTTTCGGTCTAAAACAGCTTGTTTCGTTGTATTAAGCACGAATACATGCTTTTCGCGCAGTTATAAGAGAAAACGTTTTGACGAGTATCACGTTGAACACTTGTAATACCGATGTGTTGTGATTTAGCTCGTTTCGGTCTAAAACAGCTTGTTTCGCTGTATTAAGCAAGAATACATGCTTTTCGCGCAGTTATAAGAGAAAAAGTTTTGACGCGTATTAGAGAGACACTTGTAAAACCGATGTGTTGTGATTTAGCTCGTTTCGGTCTAAAACAGCTTGTTTCGTTGTATTAAGCAAGAATACATGCTTTTCGCGCAGTTATAAGAGAAAAAGTTTTGACGAGTATCACGTGGATACTTGCAAAAACCGATGTGTTCAGATTTAGCTCGTTTCGGTCAAAAACAGCTTGTTTCGTTGTATTAAGCACGAATACATGCTTTTCGCGCAGTTAAAAGAGAAAAAGTTTTGACGAGTATCACGTGGAACACTTGTAATACCGATGTGTTGTGATTTAGCTCGTTTCGGTCTAAAACAGCTTGTTTCGCTGTATTAAGCAAGAATACATGCTTTTCGCGCAGTTATAAGAGAAAAAGTTTTGACGAGTATCACGTGGAACACTTGATATACCGATGTGATGTGATTTAGCTCGTTTCGGTCTAAAACAACTTGATTCGCTGTATTAGGCAAGAATACATGCTTTTCGCGCAGTTATAAAAGAAAAAGATTTGACGCGTATCAGAGGAACACTTGTAAAACCGATGTGTTGTGATTTAGCTCATTTCGGTCTAAAACAGCTTGTTTCGCTGTATTTAGCAAGAATACATGCTTTTCGCGCAGTTATAAGAGAAAAAGTTTTGACGAGTATCACGTGGATACTTGTAAAACCGATGTGTTCAGATTTAGCTCGTTTCGGTCTAAAACAGCTTGTTTCGTTGTATTAAGCAAGAATACATGCTTTTCGCGCAGTTATAAGAGAAAACGTTTTGACGCGTATTAGAGAGACACTTGTAAAACCGATGTGTTGTGATTTAGCTCGTTTCGGTCTAAAACAGCTTGTTTCGCTGTATTAAGCAAGAATACATGCTTTTCGCGCATTTATAAGAGAAAAAGTTTTGACGCGTATCAGAGGAACACTTGTAAAACCGATGTGTTGTGATTTAGCTCGTTTCGGTCTAAAACAGCTTGTTTCGCTGTATTAAGCAAGAATACATGTTTTTCGCGCAGTTATAAGAGAAAAAGTTTTGACGTATCACGTGGATACTTGTAAAACCGAAGTGTTCAGATTTAGCTCGTTTCGGTCTAAAACAGCTTGTTTCGTTGTATTAAGCACGAATACATGCTTTACGCGCAGTTATAGAAGAAAAAGTTTTGACGCGTATCAGAGACACTTGTAAAACCGATGTGTTGTGATTTAGCTCGTTTCGGTCTAAAACAGCTTGTTTCGTTGTATTAAATAAGCAAGAATACATGCTTTACGCGCAGTTATAGAAGAAAAAGTTTTGACGCGTATCAGAGAGACACTTGTAAAACCGATGTGTTGTGATTTAGCTCGTTTCGGTCAAAAACAGCTTGTTTCGCTGTATTAAGCAAGAATACATGCTTTTCGCGCAGTTATAAGAGAAAAAGTTTTGACGTATCACGTGGATACTTGTAAAACCGAAGTGTTCAGATTTAGCTCGTTTCGGTCTAAAACAGCTTGTTTCGTTGTATTAAGCACGAATACATGCTTTACGCGCAGTTATAGAAGAAAAAGTTTTGACGCGTATCAGAGACACTTGTAAAACCGATGTGTTGTGATTTAGCTCGTTTCGGTCTAAAACAGCTTGTTTCGTTGTATTAAATAAGCAAGAATACATGCTTTACGCGCAGTTATAGAAGAAAAAGTTTTGACGCGTATCAGAGAGACACTTGTAAAACCGATGTGTTGTGATTTAGCTCGTTTCGGTCAAAAACAGCTTGTTTCGTTGTATTAAGCAAGAATACATGCTTTTCGCGCAGTTATAAGAGAAAACGTTTTGACGTATCACGTGGATACTTGTAAAACCGAAGTGTTCAGATTTAGCTCGTTTCGGTCTAAAACAGCTTGTTTCGTTGTATTAAGCACGAATACATGCTTTTCGCGCAGTTATAAGAGAAAACGTTTTGACGAGTATCACGTTGAACACTTGTAATACCGATGTGTTGTGATTTAGCTCGTTTCGGTCTAAAACAGCTTGTTTCGCTGTATTAAGCAAGAATACATGCTTTTCGCGCAGTTATAAGAGAAAAAGTTTTGACGCGTATTAGAGAGACACTTGTAAAACCGATGTGTTGTGATTTAGCTCGTTTCGGTCTAAAACAGCTTGTTTCGTTGTATTAAGCAAGAATACATGCTTTTCGCGCAGTTATAAGAGAAAAAGTTTTGACGAGTATCACGTGGATACTTGTAAAACCGATGTGTTCAGATTTAGCTCGTTTCGGTCAAAAACAGCTTGTTTCGTTGTATTAAGCACGAATACATGCTTTTCGCGCAGTTAAAAGAGAAAAAGTTTTGACGAGTATCACGTGGAACACTTGTAATACCGATGTGTTGTGATTTAGCTCGTTTCGGTCTAAAACAGCTTGTTTCGCTGTATTAAGCAAGAATACATGCTTTTCGCGCAGTTATAAGAGAAAAAGTTTTGACGAGTATCACGTGGAACACTTGATATACCGATGTGTTGTGATTTAGCTCGTTTCGGTCTAAAACAACTTGATTCGCTGTATTAAGCAAGAATACATGCTTTTCGCGCAGTTATAAAAGAAAAAGATTTGACGCGTATCAGAGGAACACTTGTAAAACCGATGTGTTGTGATTTAGCTCATTTCGGTCTAAAACAGCTTGTTTCGCTGTATTTAGCAAGAATACATGCTTTTCGCGCAGTTATAAGAGAAAAAGTTTTGACGAGTATCACGTGGATACTTGTAAAACCGATGTGTTCAGATTTAGCTCGTTTCGGTCTAAAACAGCTTGTTTCGTTGTATTAAGCAAGAATACATGCTTTTCGCGCAGTTATAAGAGAAAAAGTTTTGACGCGTATTAGAGAGACACTTGTAAAACCGATGTGTTGTGATTTAGCTCGTTTCGGTCTAAAACAGCTTGTTTCGCTGTATTAAGCAAGAATACATGCTTTTCGCGCATTTATAAGAGAAAAAGTTTTGACGCGTATCAGAGGAACACTTGTAAAACCGATGTGTTGTGATTTAGCTCGTTTCGGTCTAAAACAGCTTGTTTCGCTGTATTAAGCAAGAATACATGCTTTTCGCGCAGTTATAAGAGAAAAAGTTTTGACGTATCACGTGGATACTTGTAAAACCGAAGTGTTCAGATTTAGCTCGTTTCGGTCTAAAACAGCTTGTTTCGTTGTATTAAGCACGAATACATGCTTTACGCGCAGTTATAGAAGAAAAAGTTTTGACGCGTATCAGAGACACTTGTAAAACCGATGTGTTGTGATTTAGCTCGTTTCGGTCTAAAACAGCTTGTTTCGTTGTATTAAGCAAGAATACATGCTTTACGCGCAGTTATAGAAGAAAAAGTTTTGACGCGTATCAGAGAGACACTTGTAAAACCGATGTGTTGTGATTTAGCTCGTTTCGGTCAAAAACAGCTTGTTTCGTTGTATTAAGCAAGAATACATGCTTTTCGCGCAGTTATAAGAGAAAAAGTTTTGACGTATCACGTGGATACTTGTAAAACCGAAGTGTTCAGATTTAGCTCGTTTCGGTCTAAAACAGCTTGTTTCGTTGTATTAAGCACGAATACATGCTTTTCGCGCAGGTATAAGAGAAAACGTTTTGACGAGTATCACGTTGAACACTTGTAATACCGATGTGTTGTGATTTAGCTCGTTTCGGTCTAAAACAGCTTGTTTCGCTGTATTAAGCAAGAATACATGCTTTTCGCGCAGTTATAAGAGAAAAAGTTTTGACGCATATTAGAGAGACACTTGTAAAACCGATGTGTTGTGATTTAGCTCGTTTCGGTCTAAAACAGCTTGTTTCGTTGTATTAAGCAAGAATACATGCTTTTCGCGCAGTTATAAGAGAAAAAGTTTTGACGAGTATCACGTGGATACTTGTAAAACCGATGTGTTCAGATTTAGCTCGTTTCGGTCAAAAACAGTTGTTTCGTTGTATTAAGCACGAATACATGCTTTTCGCGCAGTTAAAAGAGAAAAAGTTTTGACGAGTATCACGTGGAACACTTGTAATACCGATGTGTTGTGATTTAGCTCGTTTCGGTCTAAAGCAGCTTGTTTCGCTGTATTAAGCAAGAATACATGCTTTTCGCGCAGTTATAAGAGAAAAAGTTTTGACGAGTATCACGTGGAACACTTGATATACCGATGTGATGTGATTTAGCTCGTTTCGGTCTAAAACAACTTGATTCGCTGTATTAAGCAAGAATACATGCTTTTCGCGCAGTTATAAAAGAAAAAGTTTTGACGCGTATCAGAGGAACACTTGTAAAACCGATGTGTTGTGATTTAGCTCATTTCGGTCTAAAACAGCTTGTTTCGCTATATTAAGCAAGAATACATGCTTTTCGCGCAGTTATAAGAGAAAAAGTTTTGACGAGTATCACGTGGATACTTGTAAAACCGATGTGTTCAGATTTAGCTCGTTTCGGTCTAAAACAGCTTGTTTCGTTGTATTAAGCAAGAATACATGCTTTACGCGCAGTTATAGAAGAAAAAGTTTTGACGCGTATCAGAGAGACACTTGTAAAACCGATGTGTTGTGATTTAGCTCGTTTCGGTCAAAAACAGCTTGTTTCGTTGTATTAAGCAAGAATACATGCTTTTCGCGCAGTTATAAGAGAAAAAGTTTTGACGAGTATCACGTGGATACTTGTAAAACCGAAGTGTTCAGATTTAGCTCGTTTCGGTCAAAAACAGCTTGTTTCGTTGTATTAAGCACGAATACATGCTTTTCGCGCAGTTATAAGAGAAAAAGTTTTGACGTATCACGTGGATACTTGTAAAACCGAAGTGTTCAGATTTAGCTCGTTTCGGTCAAAAACAGCTTGTTTCGTTGTATTAAGCACGAATACATGCTTTTCGCGCAGTTATAAGAGAAAACGTTTTGACGAGTATCACGTTGAACACTTGTAATACCGATGTGTTGTGATTTAGCTCGTTTCGGTCTAAAACAGCTTGTTTCGCTGTATTAGGCAAGAATACATGCTTTTCGCGCAGTTATAAGAGAAAAAGTTTTGACGCGTATTAGAGAGACACTTGTAAAACCGATGTGTTGTGATTTAGCTCGTTTCGGTCTAAAACAGCTTGTTTCGTTGTATTAAGCAAGAATACATGCTTTTCGCGCAGTTATAAGAGAAAAAGTTTTGACGAGTATCACGTGGATACTTGCAAAAACCGATGTGTTCAGATTTAGCTCGTTTCGGTCAAAAACAGCTTGTTTCGTTGTATTAAGCACGAATACATGCTTTTCGCGCAGTTATAAGAGAAAAAGTTTTGACGTATCACGTGGATACTTGTAAAACCGAAGTGTTCAGATTTAGCTCGTTTCGGTCTAAAACAGCTTGTTTCGTTGTATTAAGCACGAATACATGCTTTTCGCGCAGTTATAAGAGAAAACGTTTTGACGAGTATCACGTTGAACACTTGTAATACCGATGTGTTGTGATTTAGCTCGTTTCGGTCTAAAACAGCTTGTTTCGCTGTATTAAGCAAGAATACATGCTTTTCGCGCAGTTATAAGAGAAAAAGTTTTGACAAGTATCAAAGGAACACTTGTAAAACCGATGTGTTGTGATTTAGCTCGTTTCGGTCTAAAACAGCTTGTTTCGCTGTATTAAGCAAGAATACATGCTTTTCGCGCATTTATAAGAGAAAAAGTTTTGACGCGTATCAGAGGAACACTTGTAAAACCGATGTGTTGTGATTTAGCTCGTTTCGGTCTAAAACAGCTTGTTTCGCTGTATTAAGCAACAATACATGCTTTTCGCGCAGTTATAAGAGAAAAAGTTTTGACGTATTACGTGGATACTTGTAAAACCGAATTGTTCAGATTTAGCTCGTTTCGGTCTAAAACAGCTTGTTTCGTTGTATTAAGCACGAATACACGCTTTACGCGCAGGTATAGAAGAAAAAGTTTTGACGCGTATCAGAGACACTTGTAAAACCGATGTGTTGTGATTTAGCTCGTTTCGGTCTAAAACAGCTTGTTTCGTTGTATTAAGCAAGAATACATGCTTTACGCGCAGTTATAGAAGAAAAAGTTTTGACGCGTATCAGAGAGACACTTGTAAAACCGATGTGTTGTGATTTAGCTCGTTTCGGTCAAAAACAGCTTGTTTCGTTGTATTAAGCAAGAATACATGCTTTTCGCGCAGTTATAAGAGAAAAAGTTTTGACGTATCACGTGGATACTTGTAAAACCGAAGTGTTCAGATTTAGCTCGTTTCGGTCTAAAACAGCTTGTTTCGTTGTATTAAGCACGAATACATGCTTTTCGCGCAGTTATAAGAGAAAACGTTTTGACGAGTATCACGTTGAACACTTGTAATACCGATGTGTTGTGATTTAGCTCGTTTCGGTCTAAAACAGCTTGTTTCGCTGTATTAAGCAAGAATACATGCTTTTCGCGCAGTTATAAGAGAAAAAGTTTTGACGCGTATTAGAGAGACACTTGTAAAACCGATGTGTTGTGATTTAGCTCGTTTCGGTCTAAAACAGCTTGTTTCGTTGTATTAAGCAAGAATACATGCTTTTCGCGCAGTTATAAGAGAAAAAGTTTTGACGAGTATCACGTGGATACTTGCAAAAACCGATGTGTTCAGATTTAGCTCGTTTCGGTCAAAAACAGCTTGTTTCGTTGTATTAAGCACGAATACATGCTTTTCGCGCAGTTAAAAGAGAAAAAGTTTTGACGAGTATCACGTGGAACACTTGTAATACCGATGTGTTGTGATTTAGCTCGTTTCGGTCTAAAACAGCTTGTTTCGCTGTATTAAGCAAGAATACATGCTTTTCGCGCAGTTATAAGAGAAAAAGTTTTGACGAGTATCACGTGGAACACTTGATATACCGATGTGTTGTGATTTAGCTCGTTTCGGTCTAAAACAACTTGATTCGCTGTATTAAGCAAGAATACATGCTTTTCGCGCAGTTATAAAAGAAAAAGATTTGACGCGTATCAGAGGAACACTTGTAAAACCGATGTGTTGTGATTTAGCTCGTTTCGGTCTAAAACAGCTTGTTTCGTTGTATTAAGCAAGAATACATGCTTTTCGCGCAGTTATAAGAGAAAAAGTTTTGACGCGTATTAGAGAGACACTTGTAAAACCGATGTGTTGTGATTTAGCTCGTTTCGGTCTAAAACAGCTTGTTTCGCTGTATTAAGCAAGAATACATGCTTTTCGCGCATTTATAAGAGAAAAAGTTTTGACGCGTATCAGAGGAACACTTGTAAAACCGATGTGTTGTGATTTAGCTCGTTTCGGTCTAAAACAGCTTGTTTCGCTGTATTAAGCAAGAATACATGCTTTTCGCGCAGTTATAAGAGAAAAAGTTTTGACGTATCACGTGGATACTTGTAAAACCGAAGTGTTCAGATTTAGCTCGTTTCGGTCTAAAACAGCTTGTTTCGTTGTATTAAGCACGAATACATGCTTTACGCGCAGTTATAGAAGAAAAAGTTTTGACGCGTATCAGAGACACTTGTAAAACCGATGTGTTGTGATTTAGCTCGTTTCGGTCTAAAACAGCTTGTTTCGTTGTATTAAGCAAGAATACATGCTTTACGCGCAGTTATAGAAGAAAAAGTTTTGACGCGTATCAGAGAGACACTTGTAAAACCGATGTGTTGTGATTTAGCTCGTTTCGGTCAAAAACAGCTTGTTTCGTTGTATTAAGCAAGAATACATGCTTTTCGCGCAGTTATAAGAGAAAACGTTTTGACGTATCACGTGGATACTTGTAAAACCGAAGTGTTCAGATTTAGCTCGTTTCGGTCTAAAACAGCTTGTTTCGTTGTATTAAGCACGAATACATGCTTTTCGCGCAGTTATAAGAGAAAACGTTTTGACGAGTATCACGTTGAACACTTGTAATACCGATGTGTTGTGATTTAGCTCGTTTCGGTCTAAAACAGCTTGTTTCGCTGTATTAAGCAAGAATACATGCTTTTCGCGCAGTTATAAGAGAAAAAGTTTTGACGCGTATTAGAGAGACACTTGTAAAACCGATGTGTTGTGATTTAGCTCGTTTCGGTCTAAAACAGCTTGTTTCGTTGTATTAAGCAAGAATACATGCTTTTCGCGCAGTTATAAGAGAAAAAGTTTTGACGAGTATCACGTGGATACTTGTAAAACCGATGTGTTCAGATTTAGCTCGTTTCGGTCAAAAACAGCTTGTTTCGTTGTATTATGCACGAATACATGCTTTTCGCGCAGTTAAAAGAGAAAAAGTTTTGACGAGTATCACGTGGAACACTTGTAATACCGATGTGTTGTGATTTAGCTCGTTTCGGTCTAAAACAGCTTGTTTCGCTGTATTAAGCAAGAATACATGCTTTTCGCGCAGTTATAAGAGAAAAAGTTTTGACGAGTATCACGTGGAACACTTGATATACCGATGTGTTGTGATTTAGCTCGTTTCGGTCTAAAACAACTTGATTCGCTGTATTAAGCAAGAATACATGCTTTTCGCGCAGTTATAAAAGAAAAAGATTTGACGCGTATCAGAGGAACACTTGTAAAACCGATGTGTTGTGATTTAGCTCATTTCGGTCTAAAACAGCTTGTTTCGCTGTATTTAGCAAGAATACATGCTTTTCGCGCAGTTATAAGAGAAAAAGTTTTGACGAGTATCACGTGGATACTTGTAAAACCGATGTGTTCAGATTTAGCTCGTTTCGGTCTAAAACAGCTTGTTTCGTTGTATTAAGCAAGAATACATGCTTTTCGCGCAGTTATAAGAGAAAAAGTTTTGACGCGTATTAGAGAGACACTTGTAAAACCGATGTGTTGTGATTTAGCTCGTTTCGGTCTAAAACAGCTTGTTTCGCTGTATTAAGCAAGAATACATGCTTTTCGCGCATTTATAAGAGAAAAAGTTTTGACGCGTATCAGAGGAACACTTGTAAAACCGATGTGTTGTGATTTAGCTCGTTTCGGTCTAAAACAGCTTGTTTCGCTGTATTAAGCAAGAATACATGCTTTTCGCGCAGTTATAAGAGAAAAAGTTTTGACGTATCACGTGGATACTTGTAAAACCGAAGTGTTCAGATTTAGCTCGTTTCGGTCTAAAACAGCTTGTTTCGTTGTATTAAGCACGAATACATGCTTTACGCGCAGTTATAGAAGAAAAAGTTTTGACGCGTATCAGAGACACTTGTAAAACCGATGTGTTGTGATTTAGCTCGTTTCGGTCAAAAACAGCTTGTTTCGTTGTATTAAGCAAGAATACATGCTTTTCGCGCAGTTATAAGAGAAAAAGTTTTGACGTATCACGTGGATACTTGTAAAACCGAAGTGTTCAGATTTAGCTCGTTTCGGTCTAAAACAGCTTGTTTCGTTGTATTAAGCACGAATACATGCTTTTCGCGCAGTTATAAGAGAAAACGTTTTGACGAGTATCACGTTGAACACTTGTAATACCGATGTGTTGTGATTTAGCTCGTTTCGGTCTAAAACAGCTTGTTTCGCTGTATTAAGCAAGAATACATGCTTTTCGCGCAGTTATAAGAGAAAAAGTTTTGACGCGTATTAGAGAGACACTTGTAAAACCGATGTGTTGTGATTTAGCTCGTTTCGGTCTAAAACAGCTTGTTTCGTTGTATTAAGCAAGAATACATGCTTTTCGCGCAGTTATAAGAGAAAAAGTTTTGACGAGTATCACGTGGATACTTGTAAAACCGATGTGTTCAGATTTAGCTCGTTTCGGTCAAAAACAGCTTGTTTCGTTGTATTAAGCACGAATACATGCTTTTCGCGCAGTTAAAAGAGCAAAAGTTTTGACGAGTATCACGTGGAACACTTGTAATACCGATGTGTTGTGATTTAGCTCGTTTCGGTCTAAAACAGCTTGTTTCGCTGTATTAAGCAAGAATACATGCTTTTCGCGCAGTTATAAGAGAAAAAGTTTTGACGAGTATCACGTGGAACACTTGATATACCGATGTGATGTGATTTAGCTCGTTTCGGTCTAAAACAACTTGATTCGCTGTATTAAGCAAGAATACATGCTTTTCGCGCAGTTATAAAAGAAAAAGTTTTGACGCGTATCAGAGGAACACTTGTAAAACCGATGTGTTGTGCTTTAGCTCATTTCGGTCTAAAACAGCTTGTTTCGCTATATTAAGCAAGAATACATGCTTTTCGCGCAGTTATAAGAGAAAAAGTTTTGACGAGTATCACGTGGATACTTGTAAAACCGATGTGTTCAGATTTAGCTCGTTTCGGTCTAAAACAGCTTGTTTCGTTGTATTAAGCAAGAATACATGCTTTACGCGCAGTTATAGAAGAAAACGTTTTGACGCGTATCAGAGAGACACTTGTAAAGCCGATGTGTTGTGATTTAGCTCGTTTCGGTCAAAAACAGCTTGTTTCGTTGTATTAAGCAAGAATACATGCTTTTCGCGCAGTTATAAGAGAAAAAGTTTTGACGTATCAGGTGGATACTTGTAAAACCGAAGTGTTCAGATTTAGCTCGTTTCGGTCTAAAACAGCTTGTTTCGTTGTATTAAGCACGAATACATGCTTTTCGCGCAGTTATAAGAGAAAACGTTTTGACGAGTATCACGTTGAACACTTGTAATACCGATGTGTTGTGATTTAGCTCGTTTCGGTCTAAAACAGCTTGTTTCGCTGTATTAAGCAAGAATACATGCTTTTCGCGCAGTTATAAGAGAAAAAGTTTTGACGCGTATTAGAGAGACACTTGTAAAACCGATGTGTTGTGATTTAGCTCGTTTCGGTCTAAAACAGCTTGTTTCGTTGTATTAAGCAAGAATACATGCTTTTCGCGCAGTTATAAGAGAAAAAGTTTTGACGAGTATCACGTGGATACTTGCAAAAACCGATGTGTTCAGATTTAGCTCGTTTCGGTCAAAAACAGCTTGTTTCGTTGTATTAAGCACGAATACATGCTTTTCGCGCAGTTAAAAGAGAAAAGGTTTTGACGAGTATCACGTGGAACACTTGTAATACCGATGTGTTGTGATTTAGCTCGTTTCGGTCTAAAACAGCTTGTTTCGCTGTATTAAGCAAGAATACATGCTTTTCGCGCAGTTATAAGAGAAAGAGTTTTGACGAGTATCACGTGGAACACTTGATATACCGATGTGTTGTGATTTAGCTCGTTTCGGTCTAAAACAACTTGATTCGCTGTATTAAGCAAGAATACATGCTTTTCGCGCAGTTATAAAAGAAAAAGTTTTGACGCGTATCAGAGGAACACTTGTAAAACCGATGTGTTGTGATTTAGCTCATTTCGGTCTAAAACAGCTTGTTTCGCTGTATTTAGCAAGAATACATGCTTTTCGCGCAGTTATAAGAGAAAAAGTTTTGACGAGTATCACGTGGATACTTGTAAAACCGATGTGTTCAGATTTAGCTCGTTTCGGTCTAAAACAGCTTGTTTCGTTGTATTAAGCAAGAATACATGCTTTTCGCGCAGTTATAAGAGAAAAAGTTTTGACGCGTATTAGAGAGACACTTGTAAAACCGATGTGTTGTGATTTAGCTCGTTTCGGTCTAAAACAGCTTGTTTCGCTGTATTAAGCAAGAATACATGCTTTTCGCGCATTTATAAGAGAAAAAGTTTTGACGCGTATCAGAGGAACACTTGTAAAACCGATGTGTTGTGATTTAGCTCGTTTCGGTCTAAAACAGCTTGTTTCGCTGTATTAAGCAAGAATACATGCTTTTCGCGCAGTTATAAGAGAAAAAGTTTTGACGTATCACGTGGATACTTGTAAAACCGAAGTGTTCAGATTTAGCTCGTTTCGGTCTAAAACAGCTTGTTTCGTTGTATTAAGCACGAATACATGCTTTACGCGCAGTTATAGAAGAAAAAGTTTTGACGCGTATCAGAGACACTTGTAAAACCGATGTGTTGTGATTTAGCTCGTTTCGGTCTAAAACAGCTTGTTTCGTTGTATTAAGCAAGAATACATGCTTTACGCGCAGTTATAGAAGAAAAAGTTTTGACGCGTATCAGAGAGACACTTGTAAAACCGATGTGTTGTGATTTAGCTCGTTTCGGTCAAAAACAGCTTGTTTCGTTGTATTAAGCAAGAATGCATGCTTTTCGCGCAGTTATAAGAGAAAAAGTTTTGACGTATCACGTGGATACTTGTAAAACCGAAGTGTTCAGATTTAGCTCGTTTCGGTCTAAAACAGCTTGTTTCGTTGTATTAAGCACGAATACATGCTTTTCGCGCAGTTATAAGAGAAAACGTTTTGACGAGTATCACGTTGAACACTTCTAATACCGATGTGTTGTGATTTAGCTCGTTTCGGTCTAAAACAGCTTGTTTCGCTGTATTAAGCAAGAATACATGCTTTTCGCGCAGTTATAAGAGAAAAAGTTTTGACGCGTATTAGAGAGACACTTGTAAAACCGATGTGTTGTGATTTAGCTCGTTTCGGTCTAAAACAGCTTGTTTCGTTGTATTAAGCAAGAATACATGCTTTTCGCGCAGTTATAAGAGAAAAAGTTTTGACGAGTATCACGTGGATACTTGCAAAAACCGATGTGTTCAGATTTAGCTCGTTTCGGTCAAAAACAGCTTGTTTCGTTGTATTAAGCACGAATACATGCTTTTCGCGCAGTTAAAAGAGAAAAAGTTTTGACGAGTATCACGTGGAACACTTGTAATACCGATGTGTTGTGATTTAGCTCGTTTCGGTCTAAAACAGCTTGTTTCGCTGTATTAAGCAAGAATACATGCTTTTCGCGCAGTTATAAGAGAAAAAGTTTTGACGAGTATCACGTGGAACACTTGATATACCGATGTGTTGTGATTTAGCTCGTTTCGGTCTAAAACAACTTGATTCGCTGTATTAAGCAAGAATACATGCTTTTCGCGCAGTTATAAAAGAAAAAGATTTGACGCGTATCAGAGGAACACTTGTAAAACCGATGTGTTGTGATTTAGCTCGTTTCGGTCTAAAACAGCTTGTTTCGTTGTATTAAGCAAGAATACATGCTTTTCGCGCAGTTATAAGAGAAAAAGTTTTGACGCGTATTAGAGAGACACTTGTAAAACCGATGTGTTGTGATTTAGCTCGTTTCGGTCTAAAACAGCTTGTTTCGCTGTATTAAGCAAGAATACATGCTTTTCGCGCATTTATAAGAGAAAAAGTTTTGACGCGTATCAGAGGAACACTTGTAAAACCGATGTGTTGTGATTTAGCTCGTTTCGGTCTAAAACAGCTTGTTTCGCTGTATTAAGCAAGAATACATGCTTTTCGCGCAGTTATAAGAGAAAAAGTTTTGACGTATCACGTGGATACTTGTAAAACCGAAGTGTTCAGATTTAGCTCGTTTCGGTCTAAAACAGCTTGTTTCGTTGTATTAAGCACGAATACATGCTTTACGCGCAGTTATAGAAGAAAAAGTTTTGACGCGTATCAGAGACACTTGTAAAACCGATGTGTTGTGATTTAGCTCGTTTCGGTCTAAAACAGCTTGTTTCGTTGTATTAAGCAAGAATACATGCTTTACGCGCAGTTATAGAAGAAAAAGTTTTGACGCGTATCAGAGAGACACTTGTAAAACCGATGTGTTGTGATTTAGCTCGTTTCGGTCAAAAACAGCTTGTTTCGTTGTATTAAGCAAGAATACATGCTTTTCGCGCAGTTATAAGAGAAAACGTTTTGACGTATCACGTGGATACTTGTAAAACCGAAGTGTTCAGATTTAGCTCGTTTCGGTCTAAAACAGCTTGTTTCGTTGTATTAAGCACGAATACATGCTTTTCGCGCAGTTATAAGAGAAAACGTTTTGACGAGTATCACGTTGAACACTTGTAATACCGATGTGTTGTGATTTAGCTCGTTTCGGTCTAAAACAGCTTGTTTCGCTGTATTAAGCAAGAATACATGCTTTTCGCGCAGTTATAAGAGAAAAAGTTTTGACGCGTATTAGAGAGACACTTGTAAAACCGATGTGTTGTGATTTAGCTCGTTTCGGTCTAAAACAGCTTGTTTCGTTGTATTAAGCAAGAATACATGATTTTCGCGCAGTTATAAGAGAAAAAGTTTTGACGAGTATCACGTGGATACTTGTAAAACCGATGTGTTCAGATTTAGCTCGTTTCGGTCAAAAACAGCTTGTTTCGTTGTATTAAGCACGAATACATGCTTTTCGCGCAGTTAAAAGAGAAAAAGTTTTGACGAGTATCACGTGGAACACTTGTAATACCGATGTGTTGTGATTTAGCTCGTTTCGGTCTAAAACAGCTTGTTTCGCTGTATTAAGCAAGAATACATGCTTTTCGCGCAGTTATAAGAGAAAAAGTTTTGACGAGTATCACGTGGAACACTTGATATACCGATGTGTTGTGATTTAGCTCGTTTCGGTCTAAAACAACTTGATTCGCTGTATTAAGCAAGAATACATGCTTTTCGCGCAGTTATAAAAGAAAAAGATTTGACGCGTATCAGAGGAACACTTGTAAAACCGATGTGTTGTGATTTAGCTCATTTCGGTCTAAAACAGCTTGTTTCGCTGTATTTAGCAAGAATACATGCTTTTCGCGCAGTTATAAGAGAAAAAGTTTTGACGAGTATCACGTGGATACTTGTAAAACCGATGTGTTCAGATTTAGCTCGTTTCGGTCTAAAACAGCTTGTTTCGTTGTATTAAGCAAGAATACATGCTTTTCGCGCAGTTATAAGAGAAAAAGTTTTGACGCGTATTAGAGAGACACTTGTAAAACCGATGTGTTGTGATTTAGCTCGTTTCGGTCTAAAACAGCTTGTTTCGCTGTATTAAGCAAGAATACATGCTTTTCGCGCATTTATAAGAGAAAAAGTTTTGACGCGTATCAGAGGAACACTTGTAAAACCGATGTGTTGTGATTTAGCTCGTTTCGGTCTAAAACAGCTTGTTTCGCTGTATTAAGCAAGAATACATGCTTTTCGCGCAGTTATAAGAGAAAAAGTTTTGACGTATCACGTGGATACTTGTAAAACCGGTGTTCAGATTTAGCTCGTTTCGGTCTAAAACAGCTTGTTTCGTTGTATTAAGCACGAATACATGCTTTACGCGCAGTTATAGAAGAAAAAGTTTTGACGCGTATCAGAGACACTTGTAAAACCGATGTGTTGTGATTTAGCTCGTTTCGGTCTAAAACAGCTTGTTTCGTTGTATTAAGCAAGAATACATGCTTTACGCGCAGTTATAGAAGAAAAAGTTTTGACGCGTATCAGAGAGACACTTGTAAAACCGATGTGTTGTGATTTAGCTCGTTTCGGTCAAAAACAGCTTGTTTCGTTGTATTAAGCAAGAATACATGCTTTTCGCGCAGTTATAAGAGAAAAAGTTTTGACGTATCACGTGGATACTTGTAAAACCGAAGTGTTCAGATTTAGCTCGTTTCGGTCTAAAACAGCTTGTTTCGTTGTATTAAGCACGAATACATGCTTTTCGCGCAGTTATAAGAGAAAAAGTTTTGACGCGTATTAGAGAGACACTTGTAAAACCGATGTGTTGTGATTTAGCTCGTTTCGGTATAAAACAGCTTGTTTCGTTGTATTAAGCAAGAATACATGCTTTTCGCGCAGTTATAAGAGAAAAAGTTTTGACGAGTATCACGTGGATACTTGTAAAACCGATGTGTTCAGATTTAGCTCGTTTCGGTCAAAAACAGCTTGTTTCGTTGTATTAGGCACGAATACATGCTTTTCGCGCAGTTAAAAGAGCAAAAGTTTTGACGAGTATCACGTGGAACACTTGTAATACCGATGTGTTGTGATTTAGCTCGTTTCGGTCTAAAACAGCTTGTTTCGCTGTATTAAGCAAGAATACATGCTTTTCGCGCAGTTATAAGAGAAAAAGTTTTGACGAGTATCACGTAGAACACTTGATATACCGATGTGATGTGATTTAGCTCGTTTCGGTCTAAAACAACTTGATTCGCTGTATTAAGCAAGAATACATGCTTTTCGCGCAGTTATAAAAGAAAAAGTTTTGACGCGTATCAGAGGAACACTTGTAAAACCGATGTGTTGTGCTTTAGCTCATTTCGGTCTAAAACAGCTTGTTTCGCTATATTAAGCAAGAATACATGCTTTTCGCGCAGTTATAAGAGAAAAAGTTTTGACGAGTATCACGTGGATACTTGTAAAACCGATGTGTTCAGATTTAGCTCGTTTCGGTCTAAAACAGCTTGTTTCGTTGTATTAAGCAAGAATACATGCTTTACGCGCAGTTATAGAAGAAAAAGTTTTGACGCGTATCAGAGAGACACTTGTAAAACCGATGTGTTGTGATTTAGCTCGTTTCGGTCAAAAACAGCTTGTTTCGTTGTATTAAGCAAGAATACATGCTTTTCGCGCAGTTATAAGAGAAAAAGTTTTGACGTATCAGGTGGATACTTGTAAAACCGAAGTGTTCAGATTTAGCTCGTTTCGGTCTAAAACAGCTTGTTTCGTTGTATTAAGCACGAATACATGCTTTTCGCGCAGTTATAAGAGAAAACGTTTTGACGAGTATCACGTTGAACACTTGTAATACCGATGTGTTGTGATTTAGCTCGTTTCGGTCTAAAACAGCTTGTTTCGCTGTATTAAGCAAGAATACATGCTTTTCGCGCAGTTATAAGAGAAAAAGTTTTGACGCGTATTAGAGAGACACTTGTAAAACCGATGTGTTGTGATTTAGCTCGTTTCGGTCTAAAACAGCTTGTTTCGTTGTATTAAGCAAGAATACATGCTTTTCGCGCAGTTATAAGAGAAAAAGTTTTGACGAGTATCACGTGGATACTTGCAAAAACCGATGTGTTCAGATTTAGCTCGTTTCGGTCAAAAACAGCTTGTTTCGTTGTATTAAGCACGAATACATGCTTTTCGCGCAGTTAAAAGAGAAAAGGTTTTGACGAGTATCACGTGGAACACTTGTAATACCGATGTGTTGTGATTTAGCTCGTTTCGGTCTAAAACAGCTTGTTTCGCTGTATTAAGCAAGAATACATGCTTTTCGCGCAGTTATAAGAGAAAAAGTTTTGACGAGTATCACGTGGAACACTTGATATACCGATGTGTTGTGATTTAGCTCGTTTCGGTCTAAAACAACTTGATTCGCTGTATTAAGCAAGAATACATGCTTTTCGCGCAGTTATAAAAGAAAAAGTTTTGACGCGTATCAGAGGAACACTTGTAAAACCGATGTGTTGTGATTTAGCTCATTTCGGTCTAAAACAGCTTGTTTCGCTGTATTTAGCAAGAATACATGCTTTTCGCGCAGTTATAAGAGAAAAAGTTTTGACGAGTATCACGTGGATACTTGTAAAACCGATGTGTTCAGATTTAGCTCGTTTCGGTCTAAAACAGCTTGTTTCGTTGTATTAAGCAAGAATACATGCTTTTCGCGCAGTTATAAGAGAAAAAGTTTTGACGCGTATTAGAGAGACACTTGTAAAACCGATGTGTTGTGATTTAGCTCGTTTCGGTCTAAAACAGCTTGTTTCGCTGTATTAAGCAAGAATACATGCTTTTCGCGCATTTATAAGAGAAAAAGTTTTGACGCGTATCAGAGGAACACTTGTAAAACCGATGTGTTGTGATTTAGCTCGTTTCGGTCTAAAACAGCTTGTTTCGCTGTATTAAGCAAGAATACATGCTTTTCGCGCAGTTATAAGAGAAAAAGTTTTGACGTATCACGTGGATACTTGTAAAACCGAAGTGTTCATATTTAGCTCGTTTCGGTCTAAAACAGCTTGTTTCGTTGTATTAAGCACGAATACATGCTTTACGCGCAGTTATAGAAGAAAAAGTTTTGACGCGTATCAGAGACACTTGTAAAACCGATGTGTTGTGATTTAGCTCGTTTCGGTCTAAAACAGCTTGTTTCGTTGTATTAAGCAAGAATACATGCTTTACGCGCAGTTATAGAAGAAAAAGTTTTGACGCGTATCAGAGAGACACTTGTAAAACCGATGTGTTGTGATTTAGCTCGTTTCGGTCAAAAACAGCTTGTTTCGTTGTATTAAGCAAGAATACATGCTTTTCGCGCAGTTATAAGAGAAAAAGTTTTGACGTATCACGTGGATACTTGTAAAACCGAAGTGTTCAGATTTAGCTCGTTTCGGTCTAAAACAGCTTGTTTCGTTGTATTAAGCACGAATACATGCTTTTCGCGCAGTTATAAGAGAAAAAGTTTTGACGCGTATTAGAGAGACACTTGTAAAACCGATGTGTTGTGATTTAGCTCGTTTCGGTATAAAACAGCTTGTTTCGTTGTATTAAGCAAGAATACATGCTTTTCGCGCAGTTATAAGAGAAAAAGTTTTGACGAGTATCACGTGGATACTTGTAAAACCGATGTGTTCAGATTTAGCTCGTTTCGGTCAAAAACAGCTTGTTTCGTTGTATTAGGCACGAATACATGCTTTTCGCGCAGTTAAAAGAGCAAAAGTTTTGACGAGTATCACGTGGAACACTTGTAATACCGATGTGTTGTGATTTAGCTCGTTTCGGTCTAAAACAGCTTGTTTCGCTGTATTAAGCAAGAATACATGCTTTTCGCGCAGTTATAAGAGAAAAAGTTTTGACGAGTATCACGTAGAACACTTGATATACCGATGTGATGTGATTTAGCTCGTTTCGGTCTAAAACAACTTGATTCGCTGTATTAAGCAAGAATACATGCTTTTCGCGCAGTTATAAAAGAAAAAGTTTTGACGCGTATCAGAGGAACACTTGTAAAACCGATGTGTTGTGCTTTAGCTCATTTCGGTCTAAAACAGCTTGTTTCGCTATATTAAGCAAGAATACATGCTTTTCGCGCAGTTATAAGAGAAAAAGTTTTGACGAGTATCACGTGGATACTTGTAAAACCGATGTGTTCAGATTTAGCTCGTTTCGGTCTAAAACAGCTTGTTTCGTTGTATTAAGCAAGAATACATGCTTTACGCGCAGTTATAGAAGAAAAAGTTTTGACGCGTATCAGAGAGACACTTGTAAAACCGATGTGTTGTGATTTAGCTCGTTTCGGTCAAAAACAGCTTGTTTCGTTGTATTAAGCAAGAATACATGCTTTTCGCGCAGTTATAAGAGAAAAAGTTTTGACGTATCAGGTGGATACTTGTAAAACCGAAGTGTTCAGATTTAGCTCGTTTCGGTCTAAAACAGCTTGTTTCGTTGTATTAAGCACGAATACATGCTTTTCGCGCAGTTATAAGAGAAAACGTTTTGACGAGTATCACGTTGAACACTTGTAATACCGATGTGTTGTGATTTAGCTCGTTTCGGTCTAAAACAGCTTGTTTCGCTGTATTAAGCAAGAATACATGCTTTTCGCGCAGTTATAAGAGAAAAAGTTTTGACGCGTATTAGAGAGACACTTGTAAAACCGATGTGTTGTGATTTAGCTCGTTTCGGTCTAAAACAGCTTGTTTCGTTGTATTAAGCAAGAATACATGCTTTTCGCGCAGTTATAAGAGAAAAAGTTTTGACGAGTATCACGTGGATACTTGCAAAAACCGATGTGTTCAGATTTAGCTCGTTTCGGTCAAAAACAGCTTGTTTCGTTGTATTAAGCACGAATACATGCTTTTCGCGCAGTTAAAAGAGAAAAGGTTTTGACGAGTATCACGTGGAACACTTGTAATACCGATGTGTTGTGATTTAGCTCGTTTCGGTCTAAAACAGCTTGTTTCGCTGTATTAAGCAAGAATACATGCTTTTCGCGCAGTTATAAGAGAAAAAGTTTTGACGAGTATCACGTGGAACACTTGATATACCGATGTGTTGTGATTTAGCTCGTTTCGGTCTAAAACAACTTGATTCGCTGTATTAAGCAAGAATACATGCTTTTCGCGCAGTTATAAAAGAAAAAGTTTTGACGCGTATCAGAGGAACACTTGTAAAACCGATGTGTTGTGATTTAGCTCATTTCGGTCTAAAACAGCTTGTTTCGCTGTATTTAGCAAGAATACATGCTTTTCGCGCAGTTATAAGAGAAAAAGTTTTGACGAGTATCACGTGGATACTTGTAAAACCGATGTGTTCAGATTTAGCTCGTTTCGGTCTAAAACAGCTTGTTTCGTTGTATTAAGCAAGAATACATGCTTTTCGCGCAGTTATAAGAGAAAAAGTTTTGACGCGTATTAGAGAGACACTTGTAAAACCGATGTGTTGTGATTTAGCTCGTTTCGGTCTAAAACAGCTTGTTTCGCTGTATTAAGCAAGAATACATGCTTTTCGCGCATTTATAAGAGAAAAAGTTTTGACGCGTATCAGAGGAACACTTGTAAAACCGATGTGTTGTGATTTAGCTCGTTTCGGTCTAAAACAGCTTGTTTCGCTGTATTAAGCAAGAATACATGCTTTTCGCGCAGTTATAAGAGAAAAAGTTTTGACGTATCACGTGGATACTTGTAAAACCGAAGTGTTCATATTTAGCTCGTTTCGGTCTAAAACAGCTTGTTTCGTTGTATTAAGCACGAATACATGCTTTACGCGCAGTTATAGAAGAAAAAGTTTTGACGCGTATCAGAGACACTTGTAAAACCGATGTGTTGTGATTTAGCTCGTTTCGGTCTAAAACAGCTTGTTTCGTTGTATTAAGCAAGAATACATGCTTTACGCGCAGTTATAGAAGAAAAAGTTTTGACGCGTATCAGAGAGACACTTGTAAAACCGATGTGTTGTGATTTAGCTCGTTTCGGTCAAAAACAGCTTGTTTCGTTGTATTAAGCAAGAATGCATGCTTTTCGCGCAGTTATAAGAGAAAAAGTTTTGACGTATCACGTGGATACTTGTAAAACCGAAGTGTTCAGATTTAGCTCGTTTCGGTCTAAAACAGCTTGTTTCGTTGTATTAAGCACGAATACATGCTTTTCGCGCAGTTATAAGAGAAAACGTTTTGACGAGTATCACGTTGAACACTTGTAATACCGATGTGTTGTGATTTAGCTCGTTTCGGTCTAAAACAGCTTGTTTCGCTGTATTAAGCAAGAATACATGCTTTTCGCGCAGTTATAAGAGAAAAAGTTTTGACGCGTATTAGAGAGACACTTGTAAAACCGATGTGTTGTGATTTAGCTCGTTTTCGGTCTAAAACAGCTTGTTTCGTTGTATTAAGCAAGAATACATGCTTTTCGCGCAGTTATAAGAGAAAAAGTTTTGACGGAGTATCACGTGGATACTTGTAAAACCGATGTGTTCAGATTTAGCTCGTTTCGGTCAAAAACAGCTTGTTTCGTTGTATTAAGCACGAATACATGCTTTTCGCGCAGTTAAAAAGAGAAAAGTTTTGACGAGTATCACGTGGAACACTTGTAATACCGATGTGTTGTGATTTAGCTCGTTTCGGTCTAAAAC
Source organism: Amblyomma americanum (assembly GCF_052857255.1). NCBI lineage: Eukaryota > Metazoa > Arthropoda > Arachnida > Ixodida > Ixodidae > Amblyomma > Amblyomma americanum. The sequence continues at coordinate 107,360 of NW_027526662.1, read as the reverse complement.
AGCTTGTTTCGCTGTATTAAGCAAGAATACATGCTTTTCGCGCAGTTATAAGAGAAAAAGTTTTGACGAGTATCACGTGGAACACTTGATATACCGATGTGATGTGATTTATCTCGTTTCGGTCTAAAACAACTTAATTCGCTGTATTAAGCAAGAATACATGCTTTTCGCGCAGTTATCAAAGAAAAAGTTTTGACGCGTATCAGAGGAACACTTGTAAAACCGATGTGTTTGTGATTTAGCTCATTTCGGTCTAAAACAGCTTGTTTCGCTATATTAAGCAAGAATACATGCTTTTCGCGCAGTTATAAGAGAAAAAGTTTTGACGAGTATCACGTGGATACTTGTAAAACCGATGTGTTCAGATTTAGCTCGTTTCGGTCTAAAACAGCTTGTTTCGTTGTATTAAGCAAGAATACATGCTTTTCGCGCAGTTATAAGAGAAAAAGTTTTGACGCGTATTAGAGAGACACTTGTAAAACCGATGTTTTGTGATTTAGCTCGTTTCGGTCTAAAACAGCTTGTTTCGTTGTATTAAGCAAGAATACATGCTTTTCGCGCAGTTATAAGAGAAAAAGTTTTGACGAGTATCACGTGGATACTTGTAAAACCGATGTGTTCAGATTTAGCTCGTTTCGGTCTAAAACAGCTTGTTTTCGTTGTATTAAGCACGAATACATGCTTTTCGCGCAGTTAAAAGAGAAAAAGTTTTGACGAGTATCACGTGGAACACTTGTAATACCGATGTGTTGTGATTTAGCTCGTTTCGGTCTAAAACAGCTTGTTTCGCTGTATTAAGGAAGAATACATGCTTTTCGCGCCGTTATAAAGAGAAAAAGTTTTGACGCGTATCAGAGGAACACTTGTAAAACCGATGTGTTGTGATTTAGCTCGTTTCGGTCTAAAACAGCTTGTTTCGCTGTATTAAGCAAGAATACATGCTTTTCGCGCATTTATAAGAGAAAAAGTTTTGACGCGTATCAGAGGAAACACTTGTAAAACCGATGTGATGTGATTTAGCTCGTTTCGGTCTAAAACAGCTTGTTTCGCTGTATTAAGCAAGAATACATGCTTTTCGCGCAGTTATAAGAGAAAAAGTTTTGACGCGTATCAGAGGAACACTTGTAAAACCGATGTGTTCAGATTTAGCTTGTTTCGGTCTAAAACAGCTTGTTTCGTTGTATTAAGCACGAATACGCGCAGTTATAAGAGAAAACGTTTTGACGAGTATCACGTTGAACACTTGTAATACCGATGTGTTGTGATTTAGCTCGTTTCGGTCTAAAACAGCTTGTTTCGCTGTATTAAGCAAGAATACATGCTTTTCGCGCAGTTATAAGAGAAAAAGTTTTGACAAGTATCAAAGGAACACTTGTAAAACCGATGTGTTGTGATTTAGCTCGTTTCGGTCTAAAACAGCTTGTTTCGCTGTATTAAGCAAGAATACATGCTTTTCGCGCATTTATAAGAGAAAAAGTTTTGACGCGTATCAGAGGAACACTTGTAAAACCGATGTGTTGTGATTTAGCTCGTTTCGGTCTAAAACAGCTTGTTTCGCTGTATTAAGCAAGAATACATGCTTTTCGCGCAGTTATAAGAGAAAAAGTTTTGACGTATTACGTGGATACTTGTAAAACCGAATTGTTCAGATTTAGCTCGTTTCGGTCTAAAACAGCTTGTTTCGTTGTATTAAGCACGAATACACGCTTTACGCGCAGTTATAGAAGAAAAAGTTTTGACGCGTATCAGAGACACTTGTAAAACCGATGTGTTGTGATTTAGCTCGTTTCGGTCTAAAACAGCTTGTTTCGTTGTATTAAGCAAGAATACATGCTTTACGCGCAGTTATAGAAGAAAAAGTTTTGACGCGTATCAGAGAGACACTTGTAAAACCGATGTGTTGTGATTTAGCTCGTTTCGGTCAAAAACAGCTTGTTTCGTTGTATTAAGCAAGAATACATGCTTTTCGCGCAGTTATAAGAGAAAAAGTTTTGACGTATCACGTGGATACTTGTAAAACCGAAGTGTTCAGATTTAGCTCGTTTCGGTCTAAAACAGCTTGTTTCGTTGTATTAAGCACGAATACATGCTTTTCGCGCAGTTATAAGAGAAAACGTTTTGACGAGTATCACGTTGAACACTTGTAATACCGATGTGTTGTGATTTAGCTCGTTTCGGTCTAAAACAGCTTGTTTCGCTGTATTAAGCAAGAATACATGCTTTTCGCGCAGTTATAAGAGAAAAAGTTTTGACGCGTATTAGAGAGACACTTGTAAAACCGATGTGTTGTGATTTAGCTCGTTTCGGTCTAAAACAGCTTGTTTCGTTGTATTAAGCAAGAATACATGCTTTTCGCGCAGTTATAAGAGAAAAAGTTTTGACGAGTATCACGTGGATACTTGCAAAAACCGATGTGTTCAGATTTAGCTCGTTTCGGTCAAAAACAGCTTGTTTCGTTGTATTAAGCACGAATACATGCTTTTCGCGCAGTTAAAAGAGAAAAAGTTTTGACGAGTATCACGTGGAACACTTGTAATACCGATGTGTTGTGATTTAGCTCGTTTCGGTCTAAAACAGCTTGTTTCGCTGTATTAAGCAAGAATACATGCTTTTCGCGCAGTTATAAGAGAAAAAGTTTTGACGAGTATCACGTGGAACACTTGATATACCGATGTGTTGTGATTTAGCTCGTTTCGGTCTAAAACAACTTGATTCGCTGTATTAGGCAAGAATACATGCTTTTCGCGCAGTTATAAAAGAAAAAGATTTGACGCGTATCAGAGGAACACTTGTAAAACCGATGTGTTGTGATTTAGCTCATTTCGGTCTAAAACAGCTTGTTTCGCTGTATTTAGCAAGAATACATGCTTTTCGCGCAGTTATAAGAGAAAAAGTTTTGACGAGTATCACGTGGATACTTGTAAAACCGATGTGTTCAGATTTAGCTCGTTTCGGTCTAAAACAGCTTGTTTCGTTGTATTAAGCAAGAATACATGCTTTTCGCGCAGTTATAAGAGAAAAAGTTTTGACGCGTATTAGAGAGACACTTGTAAAACCGATGTGTTGTGATTTAGCTCGTTTCGGTCTAAAACAGCTTGTTTCGCTGTATTAAGCAAGAATACATGCTTTTCGCGCATTTATAAGAGAAAAAGTTTTGACGCGTATCAGAGGAACACTTGTAAAACCGATGTGTTGTGATTTAGCTCGTTTCAGTCTAAAACAGCTTGTTTCGCTGTATTAAGCAAGAATACATGCTTTTCGCGCAGTTATAAGAGAAAAAGTTTTGACGTATCACGTGGATACTTGTAAAACCGAAGTGTTCAGATTTAGCTCGTTTCGGTCTAAAACAGCTTGTTTCGTTGTATTAAGCACGAATACATGCTTTACGCGCAGTTATAGAAGAAAAAGTTTTGACGCGTATCAGAGACACTTGTAAAACCGATGTGTTGTGATTTAGCTCGTTTCGGTCTAAAACAGCTTGTTTCGTTGTATTAAATAAGCAAGAATACATGCTTTACGCGCAGTTATAGAAGAAAAAGTTTTGACGCGTATCAGAGAGACACTTGTAAAACCGATGTGTTGTGATTTAGCTCGTTTCGGTCAAAAACAGCTTGTTTCGTTGTATTAAGCAAGAATACATGCTTTTCGCGCAGTTATAAGAGAAAACGTTTTGACGTATCACGTGGATACTTGTAAAACCGAAGTGTTCAGATTTAGCTCGTTTCGGTCTAAAACAGCTTGTTTCGTTGTATTAAGCACGAATACATGCTTTTCGCGCAGTTATAAGAGAAAACGTTTTGACGAGTATCACGTTGAACACTTGTAATACCGATGTGTTGTGATTTAGCTCGTTTCGGTCTAAAACAGCTTGTTTCGCTGTATTAAGCAAGAATACATGCTTTTCGCGCAGTTATAAGAGAAAAAGTTTTGACGCGTATTAGAGAGACACTTGTAAAACCGATGTGTTGTGATTTAGCTCGTTTCGGTCTAAAACAGCTTGTTTCGTTGTATTAAGCAAGAATACATGCTTTTCGCGCAGTTATAAGAGAAAAAGTTTTGACGAGTATCACGTGGATACTTGTAAAACCGATGTGTTCAGATTTAGCTCGTTTCGGTCAAAAACAGCTTGTTTCGTTGTATTAAGCACGAATACATGCTTTTCGCGCAGTTAAAAGAGAAAAAGTTTTGACGAGTATCACGTGGAACACTTGTAATACCGATGTGTTGTGATTTAGCTCGTTTCGGTCTAAAACAGCTTGTTTCGCTGTATTAAGCAAGAATACATGCTTTTCGCGCAGTTATAAGAGAAAAAGTTTTGACGAGTATCACGTGGAACACTTGATATACCGATGTGTTGTGATTTAGCTCGTTTCGGTCTAAAACAACTTGATTCGCTGTATTAAGCAAGAATACATGCTTTTCGCGCAGTTATAAAAGAAAAAGATTTGACGCGTATCAGAGGAACACTTGTAAAACCGATGTGTTGTGATTTAGCTCATTTCGGTCTAAAACAGCTTGTTTCGCTGTATTTAGCAAGAATACATGCTTTTCGCGCAGTTATAAGAGAAAAAGTTTTGACGAGTATCACGTGGATACTTGTAAAACCGATGTGTTCAGATTTAGCTCGTTTCGGTCTAAAACAGCTTGTTTCGTTGTATTAAGCAAGAATACATGCTTTTCGCGCAGTTATAAGAGAAAAAGTTTTGACGCGTATTAGAGAGACACTTGTAAAACCGATGTGTTGTGATTTAGCTCGTTTCGGTCTAAAACAGCTTGTTTCGCTGTATTAAGCAAGAATACATGCTTTTCGCGCATTTATAAGAGAAAAAGTTTTGACGCGTATCAGAGGAACACTTGTAAAACCGATGTGTTGTGATTTAGCTCGTTTCGGTCTAAAACAGCTTGTTTCGCTGTATTAAGCAAGAATACATGCTTTTCGCGCAGTTATAAGAGAAAAAGTTTTGACGTATCACGTGGATACTTGTAAAACCGAAGTGTTCAGATTTAGCTCGTTTCGGTCTAAAACAGCTTGTTTCGTTGTATTAAGCACGAATACATGCTTTACGCGCAGTTATAGAAGAAAAAGTTTTGACGCGTATCAGAGACACTTGTAAAACCGATGTGTTGTGATTTAGCTCGTTTCGGTCTAAAACAGCTTGTTTCGTTGTATTAAGCAAGAATACATGCTTTACGCGCAGTTATAGAAGAAAAAGTTTTGACGCGTATCAGAGAGACACTTGTAAAACCGATGTGTTGTGATTTAGCTCGTTTCGGTCAAAAACAGCTTGTTTCGTTGTATTAAGCAAGAATACATGCTTTTCGCGCAGTTATAAGAGAAAAAGTTTTGACGTATCACGTGGATACTTGTAAAACCGAAGTGTTCAGATTTAGCTCGTTTCGGTCTAAAACAGCTTGTTTCGTTGTATTAAGCACGAATACATGCTTTTCGCGCAGGTATAAGAGAAAACGTTTTGACGAGTATCACGTTGAACACTTGTAATACCGATGTGTTGTGATTTAGCTCGTTTCGGTCTAAAACAGCTTGTTTCGCTGTATTAAGCAAGAATACATGCTTTTCGCGCAGTTATAAGAGAAAAAGTTTTGACGCATATTAGAGAGACACTTGTAAAACCGATGTGTTGTGATTTAGCTCGTTTCGGTCTAAAACAGCTTGTTTCGTTGTATTAAGCAAGAATACATGCTTTTCGCGCAGTTATAAGAGAAAAAGTTTTGACGAGTATCACGTGGATACTTGTAAAACCGATGTGTTCAGATTTAGCTCGTTTCGGTCAAAAACAGTTGTTTCGTTGTATTAAGCACGAATACATGCTTTTCGCGCAGTTAAAAGAGAAAAAGTTTTGACGAGTATCACGTGGAACACTTGTAATACCGATGTGTTGTGATTTAGCTCGTTTCGGTCTAAAACAGCTTGTTTCGCTGTATTAAGCAAGAATACATGCTTTTCGCGCAGTTATAAGAGAAAAAGTTTTGACGAGTATCACGTGGAACACTTGATATACCGATGTGATGTGATTTAGCTCGTTTCGGTCTAAAACAACTTGATTCGCTGTATTAAGCAAGAATACATGCTTTTCGCGCAGTTATAAAAGAAAAAGTTTTGACGCGTATCAGAGGAACACTTGTAAAACCGATGTGTTGTGATTTAGCTCCTTTCGGTCTAAAACAGCTTGTTTCGCTATATTAAGCAAGAATACATGCTTTTCGCGCAGTTATAAGAGAAAAAGTTTTGACGAGTATCACGTGGATACTTGTAAAACCGATGTGTTCAGATTTAGCTCGTTTCGGTCTAAAACAGCTTGTTTCGTTGTATTAAGCAAGAATACATGCTTTACGCGCAGTTATAGAAGAAAAAGTTTTGACGCGTATCAGAGAGACACTTGTAAAACCGATGTGTTGTGATTTAGCTCGTTTCGGTCAAAAACAGCTTGTTTCGTTGTATTAAGCAAGAATACATGCTTTTCGCGCAGTTATAAGAGAAAAAGTTTTGACGAGTATCACGTGGATACTTGTAAAACCGAAGTGTTCAGATTTAGCTCGTTTCGGTCAAAAACAGCTTGTTTCGTTGTATTAAGCACGAATACATGCTTTTCGCGCAGTTATAAGAGAAAAAGTTTTGACGTATCACGTGGATACTTGTAAAACCGAAGTGTTCAGATTTAGCTCGTTTCGGTCAAAAACAGCTTGTTTCGTTGTATTAAGCACGAATACATGCTTTTCGCGCAGTTATAAGAGAAAACGTTTTGACGAGTATCACGTTGAACACTTGTAATACCGATGTGTTGTGATTTAGCTCGTTTCGGTCTAAAACAGCTTGTTTCGCTGTATTAGGCAAGAATACATGCTTTTCGCGCAGTTATAAGAGAAAAAGTTTTGACGCGTATTAGAGAGACACTTGTAAAACCGATGTGTTGTGATTTAGCTCGTTTCGGTCTAAAACAGCTTGTTTCGTTGTATTAAGCAAGAATACATGCTTTTCGCGCAGTTATAAGAGAAAAAGTTTTGACGAGTATCACGTGGATACTTGCAAAAACCGATGTGTTCAGATTTAGCTCGTTTCGGTCAAAAACAGCTTGTTTCGTTGTATTAAGCACGAATACATGCTTTTCGCGCAGTTATAAGAGAAAAAGTTTTGACGTATCACGTGGATACTTGTAAAACCGAAGTGTTCAGATTTAGCTCGTTTCGGTCTAAAACAGCTTGTTTCGTTGTATTAAGCACGAATACATGCTTTTCGCGCAGTTATAAGAGAAAACGTTTTGACGAGTATCACGTTGAACACTTGTAATACCGATGTGTTGTGATTTAGCTCGTTTCGGACTAAAACAGCTTGTTTCGCTGTATTAAGCAAGAATACATGCTTTTCGCGCAGTTATAAGAGAAAAAGATTTGACAAGTATCAAAGGAACACTTGTAAAACCGATGTGTTGTGATTTAGCTCGTTTCGGTCTAAAACAGCTTGTTTCGCTGTATTAAGCAAGAATACATGCTTTTCGCGCATTTATAAGAGAAAAAGTTTTGACGCGTATCAGAGGAACACTTGTAAAACCGATGTGTTGTGATTTAGCTCGTTTCGGTCTAAAACAGCTTGTTTCGCTGTATTAAGCAAGAATACATGCTTTTCGCGCAGTTATAAGAGAAAAAGTTTTGACGTATTACGTGGATACTTGTAAAACCGAATTGTTCAGATTTAGCTCGTTTCGGTCTAAAACAGCTTGTTTCGTTGTATTAAGCACGAATACACGCTTTACGAGCAGGTATAGAAGAAAAAGTTTTGACGCGTATCAGAGACACTTGTAAAACCGATGTGTTGTGATTTACCTCGTTTCGGTCTAAAACAGCTTGTTTCGTTGTATTAGGCAAGAATACATGCTTTACGCGCAGTTATAGAAGAAAAAGTTTTGACGCGTATCAGAGAGACACTTGTAAAACCGATGTGTTGTGATTTAGCTCGTTTCGGTCAAAAACAGCTTGTTTCGTTGTATTAAGCAAGAATACATGCTTTTCGCGCAGTTATAAGAGAAAAAGTTTTGACGTATCACGTGGATACTTGTAAAACCGAAGTGTTCAGATTTAGCTCGTTTCGGTCTAAAACAGCTTGTTTCGTTGTATTAAGCACGAATACATGCTTTTCGCGCAGTTATAAGAGAAAACGTTTTGACGAGTATCCCGTTGAACACTTGTAATACCGATGTGTTGTGATTTAGCTCGTTTCGGTCTAAAACAGCTTGTTTCGCTGTATTAAGCAAGAATACATGCTTTTCGCGCAGTTATAAGAGAAAAAGTTTTGACGCGTATTAGAGAGACACTTGTAAAACCGATGTGTTGTGATTTAGCTCGTTTCGGTCTAAAACAGCTTGTTTCGTTGTATTAAGCAAGAATACATGCTTTTCGCGCAGTTATAAGAGAAAAAGTTTTGACGAGTATCACGTGGATACTTGCAAAAACCGATGTGTTCAGATTTAGCTCGTTTCGGTCAAAAACAGCTTGTTTCGATGTATTAAGCACGAATACATGCTTTTCGCGCAGTTAAAAGAGAAAAAGTTTTGACGAGTATCACGTGGAACACTTGTAATACCGATGTGTTGTGATTTAGCTCGTTTCGGTCTAAAACAGCTTGTTTCGCTGTATTAAGCAAGAATACATGCTTTTCGCGCAGTTATAAGAGAAAAAGTTTTGACGAGTATCACGTGGAACACTTGATATACCGATGTGTTGTGATTTAGCTCGTTTCGGTCTAAAACAACTTGATTCGCTGTATTAAGCAAGAATACATGCTTTTCGCGCAGTTATAAAAGAAAAAGATTTGACGCGTATCAGAGGAACACTTGTAAAACCGATGTGTTGTGATTTAGCTCGTTTCGGTCTAAAACAGCTTGTTTCGTTGTATTAAGCAAGAATACATGCTTTTCGCGCAGTTATAAGAGAAAAAGTTTTGACGCGTATTAGAGAGACACTTGTAAAACCGATGTGTTGTGATTTAGCTCGTTTCGGTCTAAAACAGCTTGTTTCGCTGTATTAAGCAAGAATACATGCTTTTCGCGCATTTATAAGAGAAAAAGTTTTGACGCGTATCAGAGGAACACTTGTAAAACCGATGTGTTGTGATTTAGCTCGTTTCGGTCTAAAACAGCTTGTTTCGCTGTATTAAGCAAGAATACATGCTTTTCGCGCAGTTATAAGAGAAAAAGTTTTGACGTATCACGTGGATACTTGTAAAACCGAAGTGTTCAGATTTAGCTCGTTTCGGTCTAAAACAGCTTGTTTCGTTGTATTAAGCACGAATACATGCTTTACGCGCAGTTATAGAAGAAAAAGTTTTGACGCGTATCAGAGACACTTGTAAAACCGATGTGTTGTGATTTAGCTCGTTTCGGTCTAAAACAGCTTGTTTCGTTGTATTAAGCAAGAATACATGCTTTACGCGCAGTTATAGAAGAAAAAGTTTTGACGCGTATCAGAGAGACACTTGTAAAACCGATGTGTTGTGATTTAGCTCGTTTCGGTCAAAAACAGCTTGTTTCGTTGTATTAAGCAAGAATACATGCTTTTCGCGCAGTTATAAGAGAAAACGTTTTGACGTATCACGTGGATACTTGTAAAACCGAAGTGTTCAGATTTAGCTCGTTTCGGTCTAAAACAGCTTGTTTCGTTGTATTAAGCACGAATACATGCTTTTCGCGCAGTTATAAGAGAAAACGTTTTGACGAGTATCACGTTGAACACTTGTAATACCGATGTGTTGTGATTTAGCTCGTTTCGGTCTAAAACAGCTTGTTTCGCTGTATTAAGCAAGAATACATGCTTTTCGCGCAGTTATAAGAGAAAAAGTTTTGACGCGTATTAGAGAGACACTTGTAAAACCGATGTGTTGTGATTTAGCTCGTTTCGGTCTAAAACAGCTTGTTTCGTTGTATTAAGCAAGAATACATGCTTTTCGCGCAGTTATAAGAGAAAAAGTTTTGACGAGTATCACGTGGATACTTGTAAAACCGATGTGTTCAGATTTAGCTCGTTTCGGTCAAAAACAGCTTGTTTCGTTGTATTAAGCACGAATACATGCTTTTCGCGCAGTTAAAAGAGAAAAAGTTTTGACGAGTATCACGTGGAACACTTGTAATACCGATGTGTTGTGATTTAGCTCGTTTCGGTCTAAAACAGCTTGTTTCGCTGTATTAAGCAAGAATACATGCTTTTCGCGCAGTTATAAGAGAAAAAGTTTTGACGAGTATCACGTGGAACACTTGATATACCGATGTGTTGTGATTTAGCTCGTTTCGGTCTAAAACAACTTGATTCGCTGTATTAAGCAAGAATACATGCTTTTCGCGCAGTTATAAAAGAAAAAGATTTGACGCGTATCAGAGGAACACTTGTAAAACCGATGTGTTGTGATTTAGCTCATTTCGGTCTAAAACAGCTTGTTTCGCTGTATTTAGCAAGAATACATGCTTTTCGCGCAGTTATAAGAGAAAAAGTTTTGACGAGTATCACGTGGATACTTGTAAAACCGATGTGTTCAGATTTAGCTCGTTTCGGTCTAAAACAGCTTGTTTCGTTGTATTAAGCAAGAATACATGCTTTTCGCGCAGTTATAAGAGAAAAAGTTTTGACGCGTATTAGAGAGACACTTGTAAAACCGATGTGTTGTGATTTAGCTCGTTTCGGTCTAAAACAGCTTGTTTCGCTGTATTAAGCAAGAATACATGCTTTTCGCGCATTTATAAGAGAAAAAGTTTTGACGCGTATCAGAGGAACACTTGTAAAACCGATGTGTTGTGATTTAGCTCGTTTCGGTCTAAAACAGCTTGTTTCGCTGTATTAAGCAAGAATACATGCTTTTCGCGCAGTTATAAGAGAAAAAGTTTTGACGTATCACGTGGATACTTGTAAAACCGAAGTGTTCAGATTTAGCTCGTTTCGGTCTAAAACAGCTTGTTTCGTTGTATTAAGCACGAATACATGCTTTACGCGCAGTTATAGAAGAAAAAGTTTTGACGCGTATCAGAGACACTTGTAAAACCGATGTGTTGTGATTTAGCTCGTTTCGGTCTAAAACAGCTTGTTTCGTTGTATTAAGCAAGAATACATGCTTTACGCGCAGTTATAGAAGAAAAAGTTTTGACGCGTATCAGAGAGACACTTGTAAAACCGATGTGTTGTGATTTAGCTCGTTTCGGTCAAAAACAGCTTGTTTCGTTGTATTAAGCAAGAATACATGCTTTTCGCGCAGTTATAAGAGAAAAAGTTTTGACGTATCACGTGGATACTTGTAAAACCGAAGTGTTCAGATTTAGCTCGTTTCGGTCTAAAACAGCTTGTTTCGTTGTATTAAGCACGAATACATGCTTTTCGCGCAGTTATAAGAGAAAACGTTTTGACGAGTATCACGTTGAACACTTGTAATACCGATGTGTTGTGATTTAGCTCGTTTCGGTCTAAAACAGCTTGTTTCGCTGTATTAAGCAAGAATACATGCTTTTCGCGCAGTTATAAGAGAAAAAGTTTTGACGCGTATTAGAGAGACACTTGTAAAACCGATGTGTTGTGATTTAGCTCGTTTCGGTCTAAAACAGCTTGTTTCGTTGTATTAAGCAAGAATACATGCTTTTCGCGCAGTTATAAGAGAAAAAGTTTTGACGAGTATCACGTGGATACTTGTAAAACCGATGTGTTCAGATTTAGCTCGTTTCGGTCAAAAACAGCTTGTTTCGTTGTATTAAGCACGAATACATGCTTTTCGCGCAGTTAAAAGAGCAAAAGTTTTGACGAGTATCACGTGGAACACTTGTAATACCGATGTGTTGTGATTTAGCTCGTTTCGGTCTAAAACAGCTTGTTTCGCTGTATTAAGCAAGAATACATGCTTTTCGCGCAGTTATAAGAGAAAAAGTTTTGACGAGTATCACGTGGAACACTTGATATACCGATGTGATGTGATTTAGCTCGTTTCGGTCTAAAACAACTTGATTCGCTGTATTAAGCAAGAATACATGCTTTTCGCGCAGTTATAAAAGAAAAAGTTTTGACGCGTATCAGAGGAACACTTGTAAAACCGATGTGTTGTGCTTTAGCTCATTTCGGTCTAAAACAGCTTGTTTCGCTGTATTAAGCAAGAATACATGCTTTTCGCGCATTTATGAGAAAAAGTTTTGACGCGTATCAGAGGAACACTTGTAAAACCGATGTGTTGTGATTTAGCTCGTTTCGGTCTAAAACAGCTTGTTTCGCTGTATTAAGCAAGAATACATGCTTTTCGCGCAGTTATAAGAGAAAAAGTTTTGACGTATCACGTGGATACTTGTAAAACCGAATTGTTCAGATTTAGCTCGTTTCGGTCTAAAACAGCTTGTTTCGTTGTATTAAGCACGAATACACGCTTTACGCGCAGTTATAGAAGAAAAAGTTTTGACGCGTATCAGAGACACTTGTAAAACCGATGTGTTGTGATTTAGCTCGTTTCGGTCTAAAACAGCTTGTTTCGTTGTATTAAGCAAGAATACATGCTTTACGCGCAGTTATAGAAGAAAAAGTTTTGACGCGTATCAGAGAGACACTTGTAAAACCGATGTGTTGTGATTTAGCTCGTTTCGGTCAAAAACAGCTTGTTTCGTTGTATTAAGCAAGAATACATGCTTTTCGCGCAGTTATAAGAGAAAAAGTTTTGACGTATCACGTGGATACTTGTAAAACCGAAGTGTTCAGATTTAGCTCGTTTCGGTCTAAAACAGCTTGTTTCGTTGTATTAAGCACGAATACATGCTTTTCGCGCAGTTATAAGAGAAAACGTTTTGACGAGTATCACGTTGAACACTTGTAATACCGATGTGTTGTGATTTAGCTCGTTTCGGTCTAAAACAGCTTGTTTCGCTGTATTAGGCAAGAATACATGCTTTTCGCGCAGTTATAAGAGAAAAAGTTTTGACGCGTATTAGAGAGACACTTGTAAAACCGATGTGTTGTGATTTAGCTCGTTTCGGTCTAAAACAGCTTGTTTCGTTGTATTAAGCAAGAATACATGCTTTTCGCGCAGTTATAAGAGAAAAAGTTTTGACGAGTATCACGTGGATACTTGCAAAAACCGATGTGTTCAGATTTAGCTCGTTTCGGTCAAAAACAGCTTGTTTCGTTGTATTAAGCACGAATACATGCTTTTCGCGCAGTTATAAGAGAAAAAGTTTTGACGTATCACGTGGATACTTGTAAAACCGAAGTGTTCAGATTTAGCTCGTTTCGGTCTAAAACAGCTTGTTTCGTTGTATTAAGCACGAATACATGCTTTTCGCGCAGTTATAAGAGAAAACGTTTTGACGAGTATCACGTTGAACACTTGTAATACCGATGTGTTGTGATTTAGCTCGTTTCGGTCTAAAACAGCTTGTTTCGCTGTATTAAGCAAGAATACATGCTTTTCGCGCAGTTATAAGAGAAAAAGTTTTGACAAGTATCAAAGGAACACTTGTAAAACCGATGTGTTGTGATTTAGCTCGTTTCGGTCTAAAACAGCTTGTTTCGCTGTATTAAGCAAGAATACATGCTTTTCGCGCATTTATAAGAGAAAAAGTTTTGACGCGTATCAGAGGAACACTTGTAAAACCGATGTGTTGTGATTTAGCTCGTTTCGGTCTAAAACAGCTTGTTTCGCTGTATTAAGCAAGAATACATGCTTTTCGCGCAGTTATAAGAGAAAAAGTTTTGACGTATTACGTGGATACTTGTAAAACCGAATTGTTCAGATTTAGCTCGTTTCGGTCTAAAACAGCTTGTTTCGTTGTATTAAGCACGAATACACGCTTTAGGCGCAGTTATAGAAGAAAAAGTTTTGACGCGTATCAGAGACACTTGGAAAACCGATGTGTTGTGATTTAGCTCGTTTCGGTCTAAAACAGCTTGTTTCGTTGTATTAAGCAAGAATACATGCTTTACGCGCAGTTATAGAAGAAAAAGTTTTGACGCGTATCAGAGAGACACTTGTAAAACCGATGTGTTGTGATTTAGCTCGTTTCGGTCTAAAACAGCTTGTTTCGTTGTATTAAGCAAGAATACATGCTTTTCGCGCAGTTATAAGAGAAAAAGTTTTGACGAGTATCACGTGGATACTTGTAAAACCGATGTGTTCAGATTTAGCTCGTTTCGGTCAAAAACAGCTTGTTTCGTTGTATTAAGCACGAATACATGCTTTTCGCGCAGTTAAAAGAGAAAAAGTTTTGACGAGTATCACGTGGAACACTTGTAATACCGATGTGTTGTGATTTAGCTCGTTTCGGTCTAAAACAGCTTGTTTCGCTGTATTAAGCAAGAATACATGCTTTTCGCGCAGTTATAAAAGAAAAAGATTTGACGCGTATCAGAGGAACACTTGATATACCGATGTGTTGTGATTTAGCTCGTTTCGGTCTAAAACAACTTGATTCGCTGTATTAAGCAAGAATACATGCTTTTCGCGCAGTTATAAAAGAAAAAGATTTGACGCGTATCAGAGGAACACTTGTAAAACCGATGTGTTGTGATTTAGCTCATTTCGGTCTAAAACAGCTTGTTTCGCTGTATTTAGCAAGAATACATGCTTTTCGCGCAGTTATAAGAGAAAAAGTTTTGACGAGTATCACGTGGATACTTGTAAAACCGATGTGTTCAGATTTAGCTCGTTTCGGTCTAAAACAGCTTGTTTCGTTGTATTAAGCAAGAATACATGCTTTTCGCGCAGTTATAAGAGAAAAAGTTTTGACGCGTATTAGAGAGACACTTGTAAAACCGATGTGTTGTGATTTAGCTCGTTTCGGTCTAAAACAGCTTGTTTCGCTGTATTAAGCAAGAATACATGCTTTTCGCGCATTTATAAGAGAAAAAGTTTTGACGCGTATCAGAGGAACACTTGTAAAACCGATGTGTTGTGATTTAGCTCGTTTCGGTCTAAAACAGCTTGTTTCGCTGTATTAAGCAAGAATACATGCTTTTCGCGCAGTTATAAGAGAAAAAGTTTTGACGTATCACGTGGATACTTGTAAAACCGAAGTGTTCAGATTTAGCTCGTTTCGGTCTAAAACAGCTTGTTTCGTTGTATTAAGCACGAATACATGCTTTACGCGCAGTTATAGAAGAAAAAGTTTTGACGCGTATCAGAGACACTTGTAAAACCGATGTGTTGTGATTTAGCTCGTTTCGGTCTAAAACAGCTTGTTTCGTTGTATTAAGCAAGAATACATGCTTTTCGCGCAGTTATAAGAGAAAACGTTTTGACGTATCACGTGGATACTTGTAAAACCGAAGTGTTCAGATTTAGCTCGTTTCGGTCTAAAACAGCTTGTTTCGTTGTATTAAGCACGAATACATGCTTTTCGCGCAGTTATAAGAGAAAACGTTTTGACGAGTATCACGTTGAACACTTGTAATACCGATGTGTTGTGATTTAGCTCGTTTCGGTCTAAAACAGCTTGTTTCGCTGTATTAAGCAAGAATACATGCTTTTCGCGCAGTTATAAGAGAAAAAGTTTTGACGCGTATTAGAGAGACACTTGTAAAACCGATGTGTTGTGATTTAGCTCGTTTCGGTCTAAAACAGCTTGTTTCGTTGTATTAAGCAAGAATACATGCTTTTCGCGCAGTTATAAGAGAAAAAGTTTTGACGAGTATCACGTGGATACTTGTAAAACCGATGTGTTCAGATTTAGCTCGTTTCGGTCAAAAACAGCTTGTTTCGTTGTATTAAGCACGAATACATGCTTTTCGCGCAGTTAAAAGAGAAAAAGTTTTGACGAGTATCACGTGGAACACTTGTAATACCGATGTGTTGTGATTTAGCTCGTTTCGGTCTAAAACAGCTTGTTTCGCTGTATTAAGCAAGAATACATGCTTTTCGCGCAGTTATAAGAGAAAAAGTTTTGACGAGTATCACGTGGAACACTTGATATACCGATGTGTTGTGATTTAGCTCGTTTCGGTCTAAAACAACTTGATTCGCTGTATTAAGCAAGAATACATGCTTTTCGCGCAGTTATAAGAGAAAACGTTTTGACGAGTATCACGTGGATACTTGTAAAACCGATGTGTTCAGATTTAGCTCGTTTCGGTCTAAAACAGCTTGTTTCGTTGTATTAAGCAAGAATACATGCTTTTCGCGCAGTTATAAGAGAAAAAGTTTTGACGCCTATTAGAGAGACACTTGTAAAACCGATGTGTTGTGATTTAGCTCGTTTCGGTCTAAAACAGCTTGTTTCGCTGTATTAAGCAAGAATACATGCTTTTCGCGCATTTATAAGAGAAAAAGTTTTGACGCGTATCAGAGGAACACTTGTAAAACCGATGTGTTGTGATTTAGCTCGTTTCGGTCTAAAACAGCTTGTTTCGCTGTATTAAGCAAGAATACATGCTTTTCGCGCAGTTATAAGAGAAAAAGTTTTGACGTATCACGTGGATACTTGTAAAACCGAAGTGTTCAGATTTAGCTCGTTTCGGTCTAAAACAGCTTGTTTCGTTGTATTAAGCACGAATACATGCTTTACGCGCAGTTATAGAAGAAAAAGTTTTGACGCGTATCAGAGACACTTGTAAAACCGATGTGTTGTGATTTAGCTCGTTTCGGTCTAAAACAGCTTGTTTCGTTGTATTAAGCAAGAATACATGCTTTACGCGCAGTTATAGAAGAAAAAGTTTTGACGCGTATCAGAGAGACACTTGTAAAACCGATGTGTTGTGATTTAGCTCGTTTCGGTCAAAAACAGCTTGTTTCGTTGTATTAAGCAAGAATACATGCTTTTCGCGCAGTTATAAGAGAAAAAGTTTTGACGTATCACGTGGATACTTGTAAAACCGAAGTGTTCAGATTTAGCTCGTTTCGGTCTAAAACAGCTTGTTTCGTTGTATTAAGCACGAATACATGCTTTTCGCGCAGTTATAAGAGAAAACGTTTTGACGAGTATCACGTTGAACACTTGTAATACCGATGTGTTGTGATTTAGCTCGTTTCGGTCTAAAACAGCTTGTTTCGCTGTATTAAGCAAGAATACATGCTTTTCGCGCAGTTATAAGAGAAAAAGTTTTGACGCATATTAGAGAGACACTTGTAAAACCGATGTGTTGTGATTTAGCTCGTTTCGGTCTAAAACAGCTTGTTTCGTTGTATTAAGCAAGAATACATGCTTTTCGCGCAGTTATAAGAGAAAAAGTTTTGACGAGTATCACGTGGATACTTGTAAAACCGATGTGTTCAGATTTAGCTCGTTTCGGTCAAAAACAGCTTGTTTCGTTGTATTAAGCACGAATACATGCTTTTCGCGCAGTTAAAAGAGAAAAAGTTTTGACGAGTATCACGTGGAACACTTGTAATACCGATGTGTTGTGATTTAGCTCGTTTCGGTCTAAAACAGCTTGTTTCGCTGTATTAAGCAAGAATACATGCTTTTCGCGCAGTTATAAGAGAAAAAGTTTTGACGAGTATCACGTGGAACACTTGATATACCGATGTGATGTGATTTAGCTCGTTTCGGTCTAAAACAACTTGATTCGCTGTATTAAGCAAGAATACATGCTTTTCGCGCAGTTATAAAAGAAAAAGTTTTGACGCGTATCAGAGGAACACTTGTAAAACCGATGTGTTGTGATTTAGCTCATTTCGGTCTAAAACAGCTTGTTTCGCTATATTAAGCAAGAATACATGCTTTTCGCGCAGTTATAAGAGAAAAAGTTTTGACGAGTATCACGTGGATACTTGTAAAACCGATGTGTTCAGATTTAGCTCGTTTCGGTCTAAAACAGCTTGTTTCGTTGTATTAAGCAAGAATACATGCTTTACGCGCAGTTATAGAAGAAAAAGTTTTGACGCGTATCAGAGAGACACTTGTAAAACCGATGTGTTGTGATTTAGCTCGTTTCGGTCAAAAACAGCTTGTTTCGTTGTATTAAGCAAGAATACATGCTTTTCGCGCAGTTATAAGAGAAAAAGTTTTGACGTATCACGTGGATACTTGTAAAACCGATGTGTTCAGATTTAGCTCGTTTCGGTCTAAAACAGCTTGTTTCGTTGTATTAAGCACGAATACATGCTTTTCGCGCAGTTATAAGAGAAAACGTTTTGACGAGTATCACGTTGAACACTTGTAATACCGATGTGTTGTGATTTAGCTCGTTTCGGTCTAAAACAGCTTGTTTCGCTGTATTAGGCAAGAATACATGCTTTTCGCGCAGTTATAAGAGAAAAAGTTTTGACGCGTATTAGAGAGACACTTGTAAAACCGATGTGTTGTGATTTAGCTCGTTTCGGTCTAAAACAGCTTGTTTCGTTGTATTAAGCAAGAATACATGCTTTTCGCGCAGTTATAAGAGAAAAAGTTTTGACGAGTATCACGTGGATACTTGCAAAAACCGATGTGTTCAGATTTAGCTCGTTTCGGTCAAAAACAGCTTGTTTCGTTGTATTAAGCACGAATACATGCTTTTCGCGCAGTTATAAGAGAAAAAGTTTTGTATCACGTGGATACTTGTAAAACCGAAGTGTTCAGATTTAGCTCGTTTCGGTCTAAAACAGCTTGTTTCGTTGTATTAAGCACGAATACATGCTTTTCGCGCAGTTATAAGAGAAAACGTTTTGACGAGTATCACGTTGAACACTTGTAATACCGATGTGTTGTGATTTAGCTCGTTTCGGTCTAAAACAGCTTGTTTCGCTGTATTAAGCAAGAATACATGCTTTTCGCGCAGTTATAAGAGAAAAAGTTTTGACAAGTATCAAAGGAACACTTGTAAAACCGATGTGTTGTGATTTAGCTCGTTTCGGTCTAAAACAGCTTGTTTCGCTGTATTAAGCAAGAATACATGCTTTTCGCGCATTTATAAGAGAAAAAGTTTTGACGCGTATCAGAGGAACACTTGTTAAACCGATGTGTTGTGATTTAGCTCGTTTCGGTCTAAAACAGCTTGTTTCGCTGTATTAAGCAAGAATACATGCTTTTCGCGCAGTTATAAGAGAAAAAGTTTTGACGTATTACGTGGATACTTGTAAAACCGAATTGTTCAGATTTAGCTCGTTTCGGTCTAAAACAGCTTGTTTCGTTGTATTAAGCACGAATACACGCTTTACGCGCAGTTATAGAAGAAAAAGTTTTGACGCGTATCAGAGACACTTGTAAAACCGATGTGTTGTGATTTAGCTCGTTTCGGTCTAAAACAGCTTGTTTCGTTGTATTAAGCAAGAATACATGCTTTACGCGCAGTTATAGAAGAAAAAGTTTTGACGCGTATCAGAGAGACACTTGTAAAACCGATGTGTTGTGATTTAGCTCGTTTCGGTCAAAAACAGCTTGTTTCGTTGTATTAAGCAAGAATACATGCTTTTCGCGCAGTTATAAGAGAAAAAGTTTTGACGTATCACGTGGATACTTGTAAAACCGAAGTGTTCAGATTTAGCTCGTTTCGGTCTAAAACAGCTTGTTTCGTTGTATTAAGCACGAATACATGCTTTTCGCGCAGTTATAAGAGAAAACGTTTTGACGAGTATCACGTTGAACACTTGTAATACCGATGTGTTGTGATTTAGCTCGTTTCGGTCTAAAACAGCTTGTTTCGCTGTATTAAGCAAGAATACATGCTTTTCGCGCAGTTATAAGAGAAAAAGTTTTGACGCGTATTAGAGAGACACTTGTAAAACCGATGTGTTGTGATTTAGCTCGTTTCGGTCTAAAACAGCTTGTTTCGTTGTATTAAGCAAGAATACATGCTTTTCGCGCAGTTATAAGAGAAAAAGTTTTGACGAGTATCACGTGGATACTTGCAAAAACCGATGTGTTCAGATTTAGCTCGTTTCGGTCAAAAACAGCTTGTTTCGTTGTATTAAGCACGAATACATGCTTTTCGCGCAGTTAAAAGAGAAAAAGTTTTGACGAGTATCACGTGGAACACTTGTAATACCGATGTGTTGTGATTTAGCTCGTTTCGGTCTAAAACAGCTTGTTTCGCTGTATTAAGCAAGAATACATGCTTTTCGCGCAGTTATAAGAGAAAAAGTTTTGACGAGTATCACGTGGAACACTTGATATACCGATGTGATGTGATTTAGCTCGTTTCGGTCTAAAACAACTTGATTCGCTGTATTAGGCAAGAATACATGCTTTTCGCGCAGTTATAAAAGAAAAAGATTTGACGCGTATCAGAGGAACACTTGTAAAACCGATGTGTTGTGATTTAGCTCATTTCGGTCTAAAACAGCTTGTTTCGCTGTATTTAGCAAGAATACATGCTTTTCGCGCAGTTATAAGAGAAAAAGTTTTGACGAGTATCACGTGGATACTTGTAAAACCGATGTGTTCAGATTTAGCTCGTTTCGGTCTAAAACAGCTTGTTTCGTTGTATTAAGCAAGAATACATGCTTTTCGCGCAGTTATAAGAGAAAACGTTTTGACGCGTATTAGAGAGACACTTGTAAAACCGATGTGTTGTGATTTAGCTCGTTTCGGTCTAAAACAGCTTGTTTCGCTGTATTAAGCAAGAATACATGCTTTTCGCGCATTTATAAGAGAAAAAGTTTTGACGCGTATCAGAGGAACACTTGTAAAACCGATGTGTTGTGATTTAGCTCGTTTCGGTCTAAAACAGCTTGTTTCGCTGTATTAAGCAAGAATACATGTTTTTCGCGCAGTTATAAGAGAAAAAGTTTTGACGTATCACGTGGATACTTGTAAAACCGAAGTGTTCAGATTTAGCTCGTTTCGGTCTAAAACAGCTTGTTTCGTTGTATTAAGCACGAATACATGCTTTACGCGCAGTTATAGAAGAAAAAGTTTTGACGCGTATCAGAGACACTTGTAAAACCGATGTGTTGTGATTTAGCTCGTTTCGGTCTAAAACAGCTTGTTTCGTTGTATTAAATAAGCAAGAATACATGCTTTACGCGCAGTTATAGAAGAAAAAGTTTTGACGCGTATCAGAGAGACACTTGTAAAACCGATGTGTTGTGATTTAGCTCGTTTCGGTCAAAAACAGCTTGTTTCGCTGTATTAAGCAAGAATACATGCTTTTCGCGCAGTTATAAGAGAAAAAGTTTTGACGTATCACGTGGATACTTGTAAAACCGAAGTGTTCAGATTTAGCTCGTTTCGGTCTAAAACAGCTTGTTTCGTTGTATTAAGCACGAATACATGCTTTACGCGCAGTTATAGAAGAAAAAGTTTTGACGCGTATCAGAGACACTTGTAAAACCGATGTGTTGTGATTTAGCTCGTTTCGGTCTAAAACAGCTTGTTTCGTTGTATTAAATAAGCAAGAATACATGCTTTACGCGCAGTTATAGAAGAAAAAGTTTTGACGCGTATCAGAGAGACACTTGTAAAACCGATGTGTTGTGATTTAGCTCGTTTCGGTCAAAAACAGCTTGTTTCGTTGTATTAAGCAAGAATACATGCTTTTCGCGCAGTTATAAGAGAAAACGTTTTGACGTATCACGTGGATACTTGTAAAACCGAAGTGTTCAGATTTAGCTCGTTTCGGTCTAAAACAGCTTGTTTCGTTGTATTAAGCACGAATACATGCTTTTCGCGCAGTTATAAGAGAAAACGTTTTGACGAGTATCACGTTGAACACTTGTAATACCGATGTGTTGTGATTTAGCTCGTTTCGGTCTAAAACAGCTTGTTTCGCTGTATTAAGCAAGAATACATGCTTTTCGCGCAGTTATAAGAGAAAAAGTTTTGACGCGTATTAGAGAGACACTTGTAAAACCGATGTGTTGTGATTTAGCTCGTTTCGGTCTAAAACAGCTTGTTTCGTTGTATTAAGCAAGAATACATGCTTTTCGCGCAGTTATAAGAGAAAAAGTTTTGACGAGTATCACGTGGATACTTGTAAAACCGATGTGTTCAGATTTAGCTCGTTTCGGTCAAAAACAGCTTGTTTCGTTGTATTAAGCACGAATACATGCTTTTCGCGCAGTTAAAAGAGAAAAAGTTTTGACGAGTATCACGTGGAACACTTGTAATACCGATGTGTTGTGATTTAGCTCGTTTCGGTCTAAAACAGCTTGTTTCGCTGTATTAAGCAAGAATACATGCTTTTCGCGCAGTTATAAGAGAAAAAGTTTTGACGAGTATCACGTGGAACACTTGATATACCGATGTGTTGTGATTTAGCTCGTTTCGGTCTAAAACAACTTGATTCGCTGTATTAAGCAAGAATACATGCTTTTCGCGCAGTTATAAAAGAAAAAGATTTGACGCGTATCAGAGGAACACTTGTAAAACCGATGTGTTGTGATTTAGCTCATTTCGGTCTAAAACAGCTTGTTTCGCTGTATTTAGCAAGAATACATGCTTTTCGCGCAGTTATAAGAGAAAAAGTTTTGACGAGTATCACGTGGATACTTGTAAAACCGATGTGTTCAGATTTAGCTCGTTTCGGTCTAAAACAGCTTGTTTCGTTGTATTAAGCAAGAATACATGCTTTTCGCGCAGTTATAAGAGAAAAAGTTTTGACGCGTATTAGAGAGACACTTGTAAAACCGATGTGTTGTGATTTAGCTCGTTTCGGTCTAAAACAGCTTGTTTCGCTGTATTAAGCAAGAATACATGCTTTTCGCGCATTTATAAGAGAAAAAGTTTTGACGCGTATCAGAGGAACACTTGTAAAACCGATGTGTTGTGATTTAGCTCGTTTCGGTCTAAAACAGCTTGTTTCGCTGTATTAAGCAAGAATACATGCTTTTCGCGCAGTTATAAGAGAAAAAGTTTTGACGTATCACGTGGATACTTGTAAAACCGAAGTGTTCAGATTTAGCTCGTTTCGGTCTAAAACAGCTTGTTTCGTTGTATTAAGCACGAATACATGCTTTACGCGCAGTTATAGAAGAAAAAGTTTTGACGCGTATCAGAGACACTTGTAAAACCGATGTGTTGTGATTTAGCTCGTTTCGGTCTAAAACAGCTTGTTTCGTTGTATTAAGCAAGAATACATGCTTTACGCGCAGTTATAGAAGAAAAAGTTTTGACGCGTATCAGAGAGACACTTGTAAAACCGATGTGTTGTGATTTAGCTCGTTTCGGTCAAAAACAGCTTGTTTCGTTGTATTAAGCAAGAATACATGCTTTTCGCGCAGTTATAAGAGAAAAAGTTTTGACGTATCACGTGGATACTTGTAAAACCGAAGTGTTCAGATTTAGCTCGTTTCGGTCTAAAACAGCTTGTTTCGTTGTATTAAGCACGAATACATGCTTTTCGCGCAGGTATAAGAGAAAACGTTTTGACGAGTATCACGTTGAACACTTGTAATACCGATGTGTTGTGATTTAGCTCGTTTCGGTCTAAAACAGCTTGTTTCGCTGTATTAAGCAAGAATACATGCTTTTCGCGCAGTTATAAGAGAAAAAGTTTTGACGCATATTAGAGAGACACTTGTAAAACCGATGTGTTGTGATTTAGCTCGTTTCGGTCTAAAACAGCTTGTTTCGTTGTATTAAGCAAGAATACATGCTTTTCGCGCAGTTATAAGAGAAAAAGTTTTGACGAGTATCACGTGGATACTTGTAAAACCGATGTGTTCAGATTTAGCTCGTTTCGGTCAAAAACAGTTGTTTCGTTGTATTAAGCACGAATACATGCTTTTCGCGCAGTTAAAAGAGAAAAAGTTTTGACGAGTATCACGTGGAACACTTGTAATACCGATGTGTTGTGATTTAGCTCGTTTCGGTCTAAAGCAGCTTGTTTCGCTGTATTAAGCAAGAATACATGCTTTTCGCGCAGTTATAAGAGAAAAAGTTTTGACGAGTATCACGTGGAACACTTGATATACCGATGTGATGTGATTTAGCTCGTTTCGGTCTAAAACAACTTGATTCGCTGTATTAAGCAAGAATACATGCTTTTCGCGCAGTTATAAAAGAAAAAGTTTTGACGCGTATCAGAGGAACACTTGTAAAACCGATGTGTTGTGATTTAGCTCATTTCGGTCTAAAACAGCTTGTTTCGCTATATTAAGCAAGAATACATGCTTTTCGCGCAGTTATAAGAGAAAAAGTTTTGACGAGTATCACGTGGATACTTGTAAAACCGATGTGTTCAGATTTAGCTCGTTTCGGTCTAAAACAGCTTGTTTCGTTGTATTAAGCAAGAATACATGCTTTACGCGCAGTTATAGAAGAAAAAGTTTTGACGCGTATCAGAGAGACACTTGTAAAACCGATGTGTTGTGATTTAGCTCGTTTCGGTCAAAAACAGCTTGTTTCGTTGTATTAAGCAAGAATACATGCTTTTCGCGCAGTTATAAGAGAAAAAGTTTTGACGAGTATCACGTGGATACTTGTAAAACCGAAGTGTTCAGATTTAGCTCGTTTCGGTCAAAAACAGCTTGTTTCGTTGTATTAAGCACGAATACATGCTTTTCGCGCAGTTATAAGAGAAAAAGTTTTGACGTATCACGTGGATACTTGTAAAACCGAAGTGTTCAGATTTAGCTCGTTTCGGTCAAAAACAGCTTGTTTCGTTGTATTAAGCACGAATACATGCTTTTCGCGCAGTTATAAGAGAAAACGTTTTGACGAGTATCACGTTGAACACTTGTAATACCGATGTGTTGTGATTTAGCTCGTTTCGGTCTAAAACAGCTTGTTTCGCTGTATTAGGCAAGAATACATGCTTTTCGCGCAGTTATAAGAGAAAAAGTTTTGACGCGTATTAGAGAGACACTTGTAAAACCGATGTGTTGTGATTTAGCTCGTTTCGGTCTAAAACAGCTTGTTTCGTTGTATTAAGCAAGAATACATGCTTTTCGCGCAGTTATAAGAGAAAAAGTTTTGACGAGTATCACGTGGATACTTGCAAAAACCGATGTGTTCAGATTTAGCTCGTTTCGGTCAAAAACAGCTTGTTTCGTTGTATTAAGCACGAATACATGCTTTTCGCGCAGTTATAAGAGAAAAAGTTTTGACGTATCACGTGGATACTTGTAAAACCGAAGTGTTCAGATTTAGCTCGTTTCGGTCTAAAACAGCTTGTTTCGTTGTATTAAGCACGAATACATGCTTTTCGCGCAGTTATAAGAGAAAACGTTTTGACGAGTATCACGTTGAACACTTGTAATACCGATGTGTTGTGATTTAGCTCGTTTCGGTCTAAAACAGCTTGTTTCGCTGTATTAAGCAAGAATACATGCTTTTCGCGCAGTTATAAGAGAAAAAGTTTTGACAAGTATCAAAGGAACACTTGTAAAACCGATGTGTTGTGATTTAGCTCGTTTCGGTCTAAAACAGCTTGTTTCGCTGTATTAAGCAAGAATACATGCTTTTCGCGCATTTATAAGAGAAAAAGTTTTGACGCGTATCAGAGGAACACTTGTAAAACCGATGTGTTGTGATTTAGCTCGTTTCGGTCTAAAACAGCTTGTTTCGCTGTATTAAGCAACAATACATGCTTTTCGCGCAGTTATAAGAGAAAAAGTTTTGACGTATTACGTGGATACTTGTAAAACCGAATTGTTCAGATTTAGCTCGTTTCGGTCTAAAACAGCTTGTTTCGTTGTATTAAGCACGAATACACGCTTTACGCGCAGGTATAGAAGAAAAAGTTTTGACGCGTATCAGAGACACTTGTAAAACCGATGTGTTGTGATTTAGCTCGTTTCGGTCTAAAACAGCTTGTTTCGTTGTATTAAGCAAGAATACATGCTTTACGCGCAGTTATAGAAGAAAAAGTTTTGACGCGTATCAGAGAGACACTTGTAAAACCGATGTGTTGTGATTTAGCTCGTTTCGGTCAAAAACAGCTTGTTTCGTTGTATTAAGCAAGAATACATGCTTTTCGCGCAGTTATAAGAGAAAAAGTTTTGACGTATCACGTGGATACTTGTAAAACCGAAGTGTTCAGATTTAGCTCGTTTCGGTCTAAAACAGCTTGTTTCGTTGTATTAAGCACGAATACATGCTTTTCGCGCAGTTATAAGAGAAAACGTTTTGACGAGTATCACGTTGAACACTTGTAATACCGATGTGTTGTGATTTAGCTCGTTTCGGTCTAAAACAGCTTGTTTCGCTGTATTAAGCAAGAATACATGCTTTTCGCGCAGTTATAAGAGAAAAAGTTTTGACGCGTATTAGAGAGACACTTGTAAAACCGATGTGTTGTGATTTAGCTCGTTTCGGTCTAAAACAGCTTGTTTCGTTGTATTAAGCAAGAATACATGCTTTTCGCGCAGTTATAAGAGAAAAAGTTTTGACGAGTATCACGTGGATACTTGCAAAAACCGATGTGTTCAGATTTAGCTCGTTTCGGTCAAAAACAGCTTGTTTCGTTGTATTAAGCACGAATACATGCTTTTCGCGCAGTTAAAAGAGAAAAAGTTTTGACGAGTATCACGTGGAACACTTGTAATACCGATGTGTTGTGATTTAGCTCGTTTCGGTCTAAAACAGCTTGTTTCGCTGTATTAAGCAAGAATACATGCTTTTCGCGCAGTTATAAGAGAAAAAGTTTTGACGAGTATCACGTGGAACACTTGATATACCGATGTGTTGTGATTTAGCTCGTTTCGGTCTAAAACAACTTGATTCGCTGTATTAAGCAAGAATACATGCTTTTCGCGCAGTTATAAAAGAAAAAGATTTGACGCGTATCAGAGGAACACTTGTAAAACCGATGTGTTGTGATTTAGCTCGTTTCGGTCTAAAACAGCTTGTTTCGTTGTATTAAGCAAGAATACATGCTTTTCGCGCAGTTATAAGAGAAAAAGTTTTGACGCGTATTAGAGAGACACTTGTAAAACCGATGTGTTGTGATTTAGCTCGTTTCGGTCTAAAACAGCTTGTTTCGCTGTATTAAGCAAGAATACATGCTTTTCGCGCATTTATAAGAGAAAAAGTTTTGACGCGTATCAGAGGAACACTTGTAAAACCGATGTGTTGTGATTTAGCTCGTTTCGGTCTAAAACAGCTTGTTTCGCTGTATTAAGCAAGAATACATGCTTTTCGCGCAGTTATAAGAGAAAAAGTTTTGACGTATCACGTGGATACTTGTAAAACCGAAGTGTTCAGATTTAGCTCGTTTCGGTCTAAAACAGCTTGTTTCGTTGTATTAAGCACGAATACATGCTTTACGCGCAGTTATAGAAGAAAAAGTTTTGACGCGTATCAGAGACACTTGTAAAACCGATGTGTTGTGATTTAGCTCGTTTCGGTCTAAAACAGCTTGTTTCGTTGTATTAAGCAAGAATACATGCTTTACGCGCAGTTATAGAAGAAAAAGTTTTGACGCGTATCAGAGAGACACTTGTAAAACCGATGTGTTGTGATTTAGCTCGTTTCGGTCAAAAACAGCTTGTTTCGTTGTATTAAGCAAGAATACATGCTTTTCGCGCAGTTATAAGAGAAAACGTTTTGACGTATCACGTGGATACTTGTAAAACCGAAGTGTTCAGATTTAGCTCGTTTCGGTCTAAAACAGCTTGTTTCGTTGTATTAAGCACGAATACATGCTTTTCGCGCAGTTATAAGAGAAAACGTTTTGACGAGTATCACGTTGAACACTTGTAATACCGATGTGTTGTGATTTAGCTCGTTTCGGTCTAAAACAGCTTGTTTCGCTGTATTAAGCAAGAATACATGCTTTTCGCGCAGTTATAAGAGAAAAAGTTTTGACGCGTATTAGAGAGACACTTGTAAAACCGATGTGTTGTGATTTAGCTCGTTTCGGTCTAAAACAGCTTGTTTCGTTGTATTAAGCAAGAATACATGCTTTTCGCGCAGTTATAAGAGAAAAAGTTTTGACGAGTATCACGTGGATACTTGTAAAACCGATGTGTTCAGATTTAGCTCGTTTCGGTCAAAAACAGCTTGTTTCGTTGTATTATGCACGAATACATGCTTTTCGCGCAGTTAAAAGAGAAAAAGTTTTGACGAGTATCACGTGGAACACTTGTAATACCGATGTGTTGTGATTTAGCTCGTTTCGGTCTAAAACAGCTTGTTTCGCTGTATTAAGCAAGAATACATGCTTTTCGCGCAGTTATAAGAGAAAAAGTTTTGACGAGTATCACGTGGAACACTTGATATACCGATGTGTTGTGATTTAGCTCGTTTCGGTCTAAAACAACTTGATTCGCTGTATTAAGCAAGAATACATGCTTTTCGCGCAGTTATAAAAGAAAAAGATTTGACGCGTATCAGAGGAACACTTGTAAAACCGATGTGTTGTGATTTAGCTCATTTCGGTCTAAAACAGCTTGTTTCGCTGTATTTAGCAAGAATACATGCTTTTCGCGCAGTTATAAGAGAAAAAGTTTTGACGAGTATCACGTGGATACTTGTAAAACCGATGTGTTCAGATTTAGCTCGTTTCGGTCTAAAACAGCTTGTTTCGTTGTATTAAGCAAGAATACATGCTTTTCGCGCAGTTATAAGAGAAAAAGTTTTGACGCGTATTAGAGAGACACTTGTAAAACCGATGTGTTGTGATTTAGCTCGTTTCGGTCTAAAACAGCTTGTTTCGCTGTATTAAGCAAGAATACATGCTTTTCGCGCATTTATAAGAGAAAAAGTTTTGACGCGTATCAGAGGAACACTTGTAAAACCGATGTGTTGTGATTTAGCTCGTTTCGGTCTAAAACAGCTTGTTTCGCTGTATTAAGCAAGAATACATGCTTTTCGCGCAGTTATAAGAGAAAAAGTTTTGACGTATCACGTGGATACTTGTAAAACCGAAGTGTTCAGATTTAGCTCGTTTCGGTCTAAAACAGCTTGTTTCGTTGTATTAAGCACGAATACATGCTTTACGCGCAGTTATAGAAGAAAAAGTTTTGACGCGTATCAGAGACACTTGTAAAACCGATGTGTTGTGATTTAGCTCGTTTCGGTCAAAAACAGCTTGTTTCGTTGTATTAAGCAAGAATACATGCTTTTCGCGCAGTTATAAGAGAAAAAGTTTTGACGTATCACGTGGATACTTGTAAAACCGAAGTGTTCAGATTTAGCTCGTTTCGGTCTAAAACAGCTTGTTTCGTTGTATTAAGCACGAATACATGCTTTTCGCGCAGTTATAAGAGAAAACGTTTTGACGAGTATCACGTTGAACACTTGTAATACCGATGTGTTGTGATTTAGCTCGTTTCGGTCTAAAACAGCTTGTTTCGCTGTATTAAGCAAGAATACATGCTTTTCGCGCAGTTATAAGAGAAAAAGTTTTGACGCGTATTAGAGAGACACTTGTAAAACCGATGTGTTGTGATTTAGCTCGTTTCGGTCTAAAACAGCTTGTTTCGTTGTATTAAGCAAGAATACATGCTTTTCGCGCAGTTATAAGAGAAAAAGTTTTGACGAGTATCACGTGGATACTTGTAAAACCGATGTGTTCAGATTTAGCTCGTTTCGGTCAAAAACAGCTTGTTTCGTTGTATTAAGCACGAATACATGCTTTTCGCGCAGTTAAAAGAGCAAAAGTTTTGACGAGTATCACGTGGAACACTTGTAATACCGATGTGTTGTGATTTAGCTCGTTTCGGTCTAAAACAGCTTGTTTCGCTGTATTAAGCAAGAATACATGCTTTTCGCGCAGTTATAAGAGAAAAAGTTTTGACGAGTATCACGTGGAACACTTGATATACCGATGTGATGTGATTTAGCTCGTTTCGGTCTAAAACAACTTGATTCGCTGTATTAAGCAAGAATACATGCTTTTCGCGCAGTTATAAAAGAAAAAGTTTTGACGCGTATCAGAGGAACACTTGTAAAACCGATGTGTTGTGCTTTAGCTCATTTCGGTCTAAAACAGCTTGTTTCGCTATATTAAGCAAGAATACATGCTTTTCGCGCAGTTATAAGAGAAAAAGTTTTGACGAGTATCACGTGGATACTTGTAAAACCGATGTGTTCAGATTTAGCTCGTTTCGGTCTAAAACAGCTTGTTTCGTTGTATTAAGCAAGAATACATGCTTTACGCGCAGTTATAGAAGAAAACGTTTTGACGCGTATCAGAGAGACACTTGTAAAGCCGATGTGTTGTGATTTAGCTCGTTTCGGTCAAAAACAGCTTGTTTCGTTGTATTAAGCAAGAATACATGCTTTTCGCGCAGTTATAAGAGAAAAAGTTTTGACGTATCAGGTGGATACTTGTAAAACCGAAGTGTTCAGATTTAGCTCGTTTCGGTCTAAAACAGCTTGTTTCGTTGTATTAAGCACGAATACATGCTTTTCGCGCAGTTATAAGAGAAAACGTTTTGACGAGTATCACGTTGAACACTTGTAATACCGATGTGTTGTGATTTAGCTCGTTTCGGTCTAAAACAGCTTGTTTCGCTGTATTAAGCAAGAATACATGCTTTTCGCGCAGTTATAAGAGAAAAAGTTTTGACGCGTATTAGAGAGACACTTGTAAAACCGATGTGTTGTGATTTAGCTCGTTTCGGTCTAAAACAGCTTGTTTCGTTGTATTAAGCAAGAATACATGCTTTTCGCGCAGTTATAAGAGAAAAAGTTTTGACGAGTATCACGTGGATACTTGCAAAAACCGATGTGTTCAGATTTAGCTCGTTTCGGTCAAAAACAGCTTGTTTCGTTGTATTAAGCACGAATACATGCTTTTCGCGCAGTTAAAAGAGAAAAGGTTTTGACGAGTATCACGTGGAACACTTGTAATACCGATGTGTTGTGATTTAGCTCGTTTCGGTCTAAAACAGCTTGTTTCGCTGTATTAAGCAAGAATACATGCTTTTCGCGCAGTTATAAGAGAAAGAGTTTTGACGAGTATCACGTGGAACACTTGATATACCGATGTGTTGTGATTTAGCTCGTTTCGGTCTAAAACAACTTGATTCGCTGTATTAAGCAAGAATACATGCTTTTCGCGCAGTTATAAAAGAAAAAGTTTTGACGCGTATCAGAGGAACACTTGTAAAACCGATGTGTTGTGATTTAGCTCATTTCGGTCTAAAACAGCTTGTTTCGCTGTATTTAGCAAGAATACATGCTTTTCGCGCAGTTATAAGAGAAAAAGTTTTGACGAGTATCACGTGGATACTTGTAAAACCGATGTGTTCAGATTTAGCTCGTTTCGGTCTAAAACAGCTTGTTTCGTTGTATTAAGCAAGAATACATGCTTTTCGCGCAGTTATAAGAGAAAAAGTTTTGACGCGTATTAGAGAGACACTTGTAAAACCGATGTGTTGTGATTTAGCTCGTTTCGGTCTAAAACAGCTTGTTTCGCTGTATTAAGCAAGAATACATGCTTTTCGCGCATTTATAAGAGAAAAAGTTTTGACGCGTATCAGAGGAACACTTGTAAAACCGATGTGTTGTGATTTAGCTCGTTTCGGTCTAAAACAGCTTGTTTCGCTGTATTAAGCAAGAATACATGCTTTTCGCGCAGTTATAAGAGAAAAAGTTTTGACGTATCACGTGGATACTTGTAAAACCGAAGTGTTCAGATTTAGCTCGTTTCGGTCTAAAACAGCTTGTTTCGTTGTATTAAGCACGAATACATGCTTTACGCGCAGTTATAGAAGAAAAAGTTTTGACGCGTATCAGAGACACTTGTAAAACCGATGTGTTGTGATTTAGCTCGTTTCGGTCTAAAACAGCTTGTTTCGTTGTATTAAGCAAGAATACATGCTTTACGCGCAGTTATAGAAGAAAAAGTTTTGACGCGTATCAGAGAGACACTTGTAAAACCGATGTGTTGTGATTTAGCTCGTTTCGGTCAAAAACAGCTTGTTTCGTTGTATTAAGCAAGAATGCATGCTTTTCGCGCAGTTATAAGAGAAAAAGTTTTGACGTATCACGTGGATACTTGTAAAACCGAAGTGTTCAGATTTAGCTCGTTTCGGTCTAAAACAGCTTGTTTCGTTGTATTAAGCACGAATACATGCTTTTCGCGCAGTTATAAGAGAAAACGTTTTGACGAGTATCACGTTGAACACTTCTAATACCGATGTGTTGTGATTTAGCTCGTTTCGGTCTAAAACAGCTTGTTTCGCTGTATTAAGCAAGAATACATGCTTTTCGCGCAGTTATAAGAGAAAAAGTTTTGACGCGTATTAGAGAGACACTTGTAAAACCGATGTGTTGTGATTTAGCTCGTTTCGGTCTAAAACAGCTTGTTTCGTTGTATTAAGCAAGAATACATGCTTTTCGCGCAGTTATAAGAGAAAAAGTTTTGACGAGTATCACGTGGATACTTGCAAAAACCGATGTGTTCAGATTTAGCTCGTTTCGGTCAAAAACAGCTTGTTTCGTTGTATTAAGCACGAATACATGCTTTTCGCGCAGTTAAAAGAGAAAAAGTTTTGACGAGTATCACGTGGAACACTTGTAATACCGATGTGTTGTGATTTAGCTCGTTTCGGTCTAAAACAGCTTGTTTCGCTGTATTAAGCAAGAATACATGCTTTTCGCGCAGTTATAAGAGAAAAAGTTTTGACGAGTATCACGTGGAACACTTGATATACCGATGTGTTGTGATTTAGCTCGTTTCGGTCTAAAACAACTTGATTCGCTGTATTAAGCAAGAATACATGCTTTTCGCGCAGTTATAAAAGAAAAAGATTTGACGCGTATCAGAGGAACACTTGTAAAACCGATGTGTTGTGATTTAGCTCGTTTCGGTCTAAAACAGCTTGTTTCGTTGTATTAAGCAAGAATACATGCTTTTCGCGCAGTTATAAGAGAAAAAGTTTTGACGCGTATTAGAGAGACACTTGTAAAACCGATGTGTTGTGATTTAGCTCGTTTCGGTCTAAAACAGCTTGTTTCGCTGTATTAAGCAAGAATACATGCTTTTCGCGCATTTATAAGAGAAAAAGTTTTGACGCGTATCAGAGGAACACTTGTAAAACCGATGTGTTGTGATTTAGCTCGTTTCGGTCTAAAACAGCTTGTTTCGCTGTATTAAGCAAGAATACATGCTTTTCGCGCAGTTATAAGAGAAAAAGTTTTGACGTATCACGTGGATACTTGTAAAACCGAAGTGTTCAGATTTAGCTCGTTTCGGTCTAAAACAGCTTGTTTCGTTGTATTAAGCACGAATACATGCTTTACGCGCAGTTATAGAAGAAAAAGTTTTGACGCGTATCAGAGACACTTGTAAAACCGATGTGTTGTGATTTAGCTCGTTTCGGTCTAAAACAGCTTGTTTCGTTGTATTAAGCAAGAATACATGCTTTACGCGCAGTTATAGAAGAAAAAGTTTTGACGCGTATCAGAGAGACACTTGTAAAACCGATGTGTTGTGATTTAGCTCGTTTCGGTCAAAAACAGCTTGTTTCGTTGTATTAAGCAAGAATACATGCTTTTCGCGCAGTTATAAGAGAAAACGTTTTGACGTATCACGTGGATACTTGTAAAACCGAAGTGTTCAGATTTAGCTCGTTTCGGTCTAAAACAGCTTGTTTCGTTGTATTAAGCACGAATACATGCTTTTCGCGCAGTTATAAGAGAAAACGTTTTGACGAGTATCACGTTGAACACTTGTAATACCGATGTGTTGTGATTTAGCTCGTTTCGGTCTAAAACAGCTTGTTTCGCTGTATTAAGCAAGAATACATGCTTTTCGCGCAGTTATAAGAGAAAAAGTTTTGACGCGTATTAGAGAGACACTTGTAAAACCGATGTGTTGTGATTTAGCTCGTTTCGGTCTAAAACAGCTTGTTTCGTTGTATTAAGCAAGAATACATGATTTTCGCGCAGTTATAAGAGAAAAAGTTTTGACGAGTATCACGTGGATACTTGTAAAACCGATGTGTTCAGATTTAGCTCGTTTCGGTCAAAAACAGCTTGTTTCGTTGTATTAAGCACGAATACATGCTTTTCGCGCAGTTAAAAGAGAAAAAGTTTTGACGAGTATCACGTGGAACACTTGTAATACCGATGTGTTGTGATTTAGCTCGTTTCGGTCTAAAACAGCTTGTTTCGCTGTATTAAGCAAGAATACATGCTTTTCGCGCAGTTATAAGAGAAAAAGTTTTGACGAGTATCACGTGGAACACTTGATATACCGATGTGTTGTGATTTAGCTCGTTTCGGTCTAAAACAACTTGATTCGCTGTATTAAGCAAGAATACATGCTTTTCGCGCAGTTATAAAAGAAAAAGATTTGACGCGTATCAGAGGAACACTTGTAAAACCGATGTGTTGTGATTTAGCTCATTTCGGTCTAAAACAGCTTGTTTCGCTGTATTTAGCAAGAATACATGCTTTTCGCGCAGTTATAAGAGAAAAAGTTTTGACGAGTATCACGTGGATACTTGTAAAACCGATGTGTTCAGATTTAGCTCGTTTCGGTCTAAAACAGCTTGTTTCGTTGTATTAAGCAAGAATACATGCTTTTCGCGCAGTTATAAGAGAAAAAGTTTTGACGCGTATTAGAGAGACACTTGTAAAACCGATGTGTTGTGATTTAGCTCGTTTCGGTCTAAAACAGCTTGTTTCGCTGTATTAAGCAAGAATACATGCTTTTCGCGCATTTATAAGAGAAAAAGTTTTGACGCGTATCAGAGGAACACTTGTAAAACCGATGTGTTGTGATTTAGCTCGTTTCGGTCTAAAACAGCTTGTTTCGCTGTATTAAGCAAGAATACATGCTTTTCGCGCAGTTATAAGAGAAAAAGTTTTGACGTATCACGTGGATACTTGTAAAACCGGTGTTCAGATTTAGCTCGTTTCGGTCTAAAACAGCTTGTTTCGTTGTATTAAGCACGAATACATGCTTTACGCGCAGTTATAGAAGAAAAAGTTTTGACGCGTATCAGAGACACTTGTAAAACCGATGTGTTGTGATTTAGCTCGTTTCGGTCTAAAACAGCTTGTTTCGTTGTATTAAGCAAGAATACATGCTTTACGCGCAGTTATAGAAGAAAAAGTTTTGACGCGTATCAGAGAGACACTTGTAAAACCGATGTGTTGTGATTTAGCTCGTTTCGGTCAAAAACAGCTTGTTTCGTTGTATTAAGCAAGAATACATGCTTTTCGCGCAGTTATAAGAGAAAAAGTTTTGACGTATCACGTGGATACTTGTAAAACCGAAGTGTTCAGATTTAGCTCGTTTCGGTCTAAAACAGCTTGTTTCGTTGTATTAAGCACGAATACATGCTTTTCGCGCAGTTATAAGAGAAAAAGTTTTGACGCGTATTAGAGAGACACTTGTAAAACCGATGTGTTGTGATTTAGCTCGTTTCGGTATAAAACAGCTTGTTTCGTTGTATTAAGCAAGAATACATGCTTTTCGCGCAGTTATAAGAGAAAAAGTTTTGACGAGTATCACGTGGATACTTGTAAAACCGATGTGTTCAGATTTAGCTCGTTTCGGTCAAAAACAGCTTGTTTCGTTGTATTAGGCACGAATACATGCTTTTCGCGCAGTTAAAAGAGCAAAAGTTTTGACGAGTATCACGTGGAACACTTGTAATACCGATGTGTTGTGATTTAGCTCGTTTCGGTCTAAAACAGCTTGTTTCGCTGTATTAAGCAAGAATACATGCTTTTCGCGCAGTTATAAGAGAAAAAGTTTTGACGAGTATCACGTAGAACACTTGATATACCGATGTGATGTGATTTAGCTCGTTTCGGTCTAAAACAACTTGATTCGCTGTATTAAGCAAGAATACATGCTTTTCGCGCAGTTATAAAAGAAAAAGTTTTGACGCGTATCAGAGGAACACTTGTAAAACCGATGTGTTGTGCTTTAGCTCATTTCGGTCTAAAACAGCTTGTTTCGCTATATTAAGCAAGAATACATGCTTTTCGCGCAGTTATAAGAGAAAAAGTTTTGACGAGTATCACGTGGATACTTGTAAAACCGATGTGTTCAGATTTAGCTCGTTTCGGTCTAAAACAGCTTGTTTCGTTGTATTAAGCAAGAATACATGCTTTACGCGCAGTTATAGAAGAAAAAGTTTTGACGCGTATCAGAGAGACACTTGTAAAACCGATGTGTTGTGATTTAGCTCGTTTCGGTCAAAAACAGCTTGTTTCGTTGTATTAAGCAAGAATACATGCTTTTCGCGCAGTTATAAGAGAAAAAGTTTTGACGTATCAGGTGGATACTTGTAAAACCGAAGTGTTCAGATTTAGCTCGTTTCGGTCTAAAACAGCTTGTTTCGTTGTATTAAGCACGAATACATGCTTTTCGCGCAGTTATAAGAGAAAACGTTTTGACGAGTATCACGTTGAACACTTGTAATACCGATGTGTTGTGATTTAGCTCGTTTCGGTCTAAAACAGCTTGTTTCGCTGTATTAAGCAAGAATACATGCTTTTCGCGCAGTTATAAGAGAAAAAGTTTTGACGCGTATTAGAGAGACACTTGTAAAACCGATGTGTTGTGATTTAGCTCGTTTCGGTCTAAAACAGCTTGTTTCGTTGTATTAAGCAAGAATACATGCTTTTCGCGCAGTTATAAGAGAAAAAGTTTTGACGAGTATCACGTGGATACTTGCAAAAACCGATGTGTTCAGATTTAGCTCGTTTCGGTCAAAAACAGCTTGTTTCGTTGTATTAAGCACGAATACATGCTTTTCGCGCAGTTAAAAGAGAAAAGGTTTTGACGAGTATCACGTGGAACACTTGTAATACCGATGTGTTGTGATTTAGCTCGTTTCGGTCTAAAACAGCTTGTTTCGCTGTATTAAGCAAGAATACATGCTTTTCGCGCAGTTATAAGAGAAAAAGTTTTGACGAGTATCACGTGGAACACTTGATATACCGATGTGTTGTGATTTAGCTCGTTTCGGTCTAAAACAACTTGATTCGCTGTATTAAGCAAGAATACATGCTTTTCGCGCAGTTATAAAAGAAAAAGTTTTGACGCGTATCAGAGGAACACTTGTAAAACCGATGTGTTGTGATTTAGCTCATTTCGGTCTAAAACAGCTTGTTTCGCTGTATTTAGCAAGAATACATGCTTTTCGCGCAGTTATAAGAGAAAAAGTTTTGACGAGTATCACGTGGATACTTGTAAAACCGATGTGTTCAGATTTAGCTCGTTTCGGTCTAAAACAGCTTGTTTCGTTGTATTAAGCAAGAATACATGCTTTTCGCGCAGTTATAAGAGAAAAAGTTTTGACGCGTATTAGAGAGACACTTGTAAAACCGATGTGTTGTGATTTAGCTCGTTTCGGTCTAAAACAGCTTGTTTCGCTGTATTAAGCAAGAATACATGCTTTTCGCGCATTTATAAGAGAAAAAGTTTTGACGCGTATCAGAGGAACACTTGTAAAACCGATGTGTTGTGATTTAGCTCGTTTCGGTCTAAAACAGCTTGTTTCGCTGTATTAAGCAAGAATACATGCTTTTCGCGCAGTTATAAGAGAAAAAGTTTTGACGTATCACGTGGATACTTGTAAAACCGAAGTGTTCATATTTAGCTCGTTTCGGTCTAAAACAGCTTGTTTCGTTGTATTAAGCACGAATACATGCTTTACGCGCAGTTATAGAAGAAAAAGTTTTGACGCGTATCAGAGACACTTGTAAAACCGATGTGTTGTGATTTAGCTCGTTTCGGTCTAAAACAGCTTGTTTCGTTGTATTAAGCAAGAATACATGCTTTACGCGCAGTTATAGAAGAAAAAGTTTTGACGCGTATCAGAGAGACACTTGTAAAACCGATGTGTTGTGATTTAGCTCGTTTCGGTCAAAAACAGCTTGTTTCGTTGTATTAAGCAAGAATGCATGCTTTTCGCGCAGTTATAAGAGAAAAAGTTTTGACGTATCACGTGGATACTTGTAAAACCGAAGTGTTCAGATTTAGCTCGTTTCGGTCTAAAACAGCTTGTTTCGTTGTATTAAGCACGAATACATGCTTTTCGCGCAGTTATAAGAGAAAACGTTTTGACGAGTATCACGTTGAACACTTGTAATACCGATGTGTTGTGATTTAGCTCGTTTCGGTCTAAAACAGCTTGTTTCGCTGTATTAAGCAAGAATACATGCTTTTCGCGCAGTTATAAGAGAAAAAGTTTTGACGCGTATTAGAGAGACACTTGTAAAACCGATGTGTTGTGATTTAGCTCGTTTCGGTCTAAAACAGCTTGTTTCGTTGTATTAAGCAAGAATACATGCTTTTCGCGCAGTTATAAGAGAAAAAGTTTTGACGAGTATCACGTGGATACTTGTAAAACCGATGTGTTCAGATTTAGCTCGTTTCGGTCAAAAACAGCTTGTTTCGTTGTATTAAGCACGAATACATGCTTTTCGCGCAGTTAAAAGAGAAAAAGTTTTGACGAGTATCACGTGGAACACTTGTAATACCGATGTGTTGTGATTTAGCTCGTTTCGGTCTAAAACAGCTTGTTTCGCTGTATTAAGCAAGAATACATGCTTTTCGCGCAGTTATAAGAGAAAAAGTTTTGACGAGTATCACGTGGAACACTTGATATACCGATGTGATGTGATTTATCTCGTTTCGGTCTAAAACAACTTAATTCGCTGTATTAAGCAAGAATACATGCTTTTCGCGCAGTTATAAAAGAAAAAGTTTTGACGCGTATCAGAGGAACACTTGTAAAACCGATGTGTTGTGATTTAGCTCATTTCGGTCTAAAACAGCTTGTTTCGCTATATTAAGCAAGAATACATGCTTTTCGCGCAGTTATAAGAGAAAAAGTTTTGACGAGTATCACGTGGATACTTGTAAAACCGATGTGTTCAGATTTAGCTCGTTTCGGTCTAAAACAGCTTGTTTCGTTGTATTAAGCAAGAATACATGCTTTTCGCGCAGTTATAAGAGAAAAAGTTTTGACGCGTATTAGAGAGACACTTGTAAAACCGATGTTTTGTGATTTAGCTCGTTTCGGTCTAAAACAGCTTGTTTCGTTGTATTAAGCAAGAATACATGCTTTTCGCGCAGTTATAAGAGAAAAAGTTTTGACGAGTATCACGTGGATACTTGTAAAACCGATGTGTTCAGATTTAGCTCGTTTCGGTCTAAAACAGCTTGTTTCGTTGTATTAAGCACGAATACATGCTTTTCGCGCAGTTAAAAGAGAAAAAGTTTTGACGAGTATCACGTGGAACACTTGTAAAACCGATGTGTTGTGATTTAGCTCGTTTCGGTCTAAAACAGCTTGTTTCGTTGTATTAAGCAAGAATACATGCTTTTCGCGCAGTTATAAGAGAAAAAGTTTTGAGTATCACGTGGATACTTGTAAAACCGATGTGTTCAGATTTAGCTCGTTTCGGTCTAAAACAACTTGTTTCGTTGTATTAAGCACGAATACATGCTTTTCGCGCAGTTAAAAGAGAAAAAGTTTTGACGAGTATCACGTGGAACACTTGTAATACCGATGTGTTGTGATTTAGCTCGTTTCGGTCTAAAACAGCTTGTTTCGCTGTATTAAGCAAGAATACATGCTTTTCGCGCCGTTATAAGAGAAAAAGTTTTGACGCGTATCAGAGGAACACTTGTAAAACCGATGTGTTGTGATTTAGCTCATTTCGGTCTAAAACAGCTTGTTTCGCTGTATTAAGCAAGAATACATGCTTTTCGCGCAGTTATAAGAGAAAAAGTTTTGACGCGTATCAGAGGAACACTTGTAAAACCGATGTGTTGTGATTTAGCTCGTTTCGGTCTAAAACAGCTTGTTTCGCTGTATTAAGCAAGAATACATGCTTTTCGCGCAGTTATAAGAGAAAAAGTTTTGACGCGTATCAGAGGAACACTTGTAAAACCGATGTGTTGTGATTTAGCTCGTTTCGGTCTAAAACAGCTTGTTTCGCTGTATTAAGCAAGAATACGTGCTTTTCGCGCAGTTATAAGAGAAAAAGTTTTGACGCGTATCAGAGGAACACTTGTAAAACCGATGTGTTCAGATTTAGCTCGTTTCGGTCTAAAACAGCTTGTTTCGTTGTATTAAGCACGAATACATGCTTTACGCGCAGTTATAGATGAAAAAGTTTTGACGCGTATCAGAGACACTTGTAAAACCGATGTGTTGTGATTTAGCTCGTTTCGGTCTAAAACAGCTTGTTTCGTTGTATTAAGCAAGAATACATGCTTTTCGCGCAGTTATAAGAGAAAAAGTTGACGAGTATCACGTGGATACTTGTAAAACCGATGTGTTCAGATTTAGCTCGTTTCGGTCTAAAACAGCTTGTTTCGTTGTATTAAGCACGAATACATGCTTTTCGCGCAGTTATAAGAGAAAAAGTTTTGACGAGTATCACGTGGAACACTTGTAATACCGATGTGTTGTGATTTAGCTCGTTTCGGTTTAAAACAGCTTGTTTCGTTGTATTAAGCACGAATACATGCTTTTCGCGCAGTTATAAGAGAAAAAGTTTAGACGCGTATCAGAGGAACACTTGTAAAACCGATGTGTTGTGATTTAGCTCGTTTCGGTGTAAAACAGCTTGTTTCGTAGTATTGAGCAAGAATACATGCTTTTCGCGCAGTTATAAGAGAAAAAGTTTTGACGCGTATTAGAGGAACACTTGTAAAACCTTTGTGTTGTGATTTAGCTCGTTTCGGTCTAAAACAGCTTGTTTCGCTGTATTAAGCAAGAATACATGCTTTTCGCGCAGTTATAAGAGAAAAAGTTTTGACGCGTGTCACAGGGACACTTGGAAAACCGATGTGTTCAGATTTAGCTCGTTTCGGTCTAAAACAACTTGTTTTGTTGTATTAAGCACGAATACATGCTTTACGCGCAGTTATAGAAGAAAAAGTTTTGACGCCTATTAGAGAGACACTTGTAAAACCGATGTGTTATGATTTAGCTCATTTCGGTCTAAAACAGCTTGTTTCGTTGTATTAAGCAAGAATACATGCTTTTCGCGCAGTTATAAGAGAGAAAGTTTTGACGAGTATCACGTGGATACTTGTAAAACCGATGTGTTCAGATTTAGCTCGTTTTGGTCTAAAACAGCTTGTTTCGTTGTATTAAGCACGAATACATGCTTTTCGCGCAGTTATAAGAGAAAACGTTTTGACGAGTATCACGTTGAACACTTGTAATACCGATGTGTTGTGATTTAGCTCGTTTCGGTCTAAAACAGCTTGTTTCGCTGTATTAAGCAAGAATACATGCTTTTCGCGCAGTTATAAGAGAAAAAGTTTTGACGCGTATCAGAGGAACACTTGTAAAACCGATGTGTTGTGATTTAGCTCATTTCGGTCTAAAACAGCTTGTTTCGTTGTATTAAGCAAGAATACATGCTTTTCGCGCAGTTATAAGAGAAAAAGTTTTGACGCGTGTCACGGACACCTGTAAAACCGATGTGTTCAGATTTAGCTCGTTTCGGTCTAAAACAGCTTGTTTCGCTGTATTAAGCAAGAATACAGGCTTTTCGCGCAGTTATAAAAGAAAAAGTTTTGACGCGTATCAGAGGAACACTTGTAAAACCGATGTGTTGTGATTTAGCTCGTTTCGGTCTAAAACAGGTTGTTTCGCTGTATTAAGCAAGAATACATGCTTTTCGCGCAGTTATAAGAGAAAAAGTTTTGACGCGTATCAGAGGAACACTTGTAAAACCGATGTGTTCAGATTTAGCTCGTTTCGGTCTAAAACAGCTTGTTTCGTTGTATTAAGCACGAATACATGCTTTACGCGCAGTTATAGAAGAAAAAGTTTTGACGCGTATCAGAGACACTTGTAAAACCGATGTGTTGTGATTTAGCTCGTTTCGGTCTAAAACAGCTTGTTTCGTTGTATTAAGCAAGAATACATGCTTTTCGCGCAGTTATAAGAGAAAAAGTTTTGACGAGTATCACGTGGAACACTTGATATACCGATGTGTTGTGATTTAGCTCGTTTCGGTCTAAAACAACTTGATTCGCTGTATTAAGCAAGAATACATGCTTTTCGCGCAGTTATAAAAGAAAAAGTTTTGACGCGTATCAGAGGAACACTTGTAAAACCGATGTGTTGTGATTTAGCTCATTTCGGTCTAAAACAGCTTGTTTCGCTGTATTAAGCAAGAATACATGCTTTTCGCGCAGTTATAAGAGAAAAAGTTTTGACGAGTATCACGTGGATACTTGTAAAACCGATGTGTTCAGATTTAGCTCGTTTCGGTCTAAAACAGCTTGTTTCGTTGTATTAAGCAAGAATACATGCTTTTCGCGCAGTTATAAGAGAAAAAGTTTTGACGCGTATTAGAGAGACACTTGTAAAACCGATGTGTTGTGATTTAGCTCGTTTCGGTCTAAAACAGCTTGTTTCGTTGTATTAGGCAAGAATACATGCTTTTCGCGCAGTTATAAGAGAAAAAGTTTTGACGAGTATCACGTGGATACTTGTAAAACCGATGTGTTCAGATTTAGCTCGTTTCGGTCTAAAACAGCTTGTTTCGTTGTATTAAGCACGAATACATGCTTTTCGCGCAGTTAAAAGAGAAAAAGTTTTGACGAGTATCACGTGGAACACTTGTAATACCGATGTGTTGTGATTTAGCTCGTTTCGGTCTAAAACAGCTTGTTTCGCTGTATTAAGGAAGAATACATGCTTTTCGCGCCGTTATAAGAGAAAAAGTTTTGACGCGTATCAGAGGAACACTTGTAAAACCGATGTGTTGTGATTTAGCTCATTTCTGTCTAAAACAGCTTGTTTCGCTGTATTAAGCAAGAATACATGCTTTTCGCGCAGTTATAAGAGAAAAAGTTTTGACGCGTATCAGAGGAACACTTGTAAAACCGATGTGTTGTGATTTAGCTCGTTTCGGTCTAAAACAGCTTGTTTCGCTGTATTAAGCAAGAATACATGCTTTTCGCGCATTTATAAGAGAAAAAGTTTTGACGCGTATCAGAGGAACACTTGTAAAACCGATGTGTTGTGATTTAGCTCGTTTCGGTCTAAAACAGCTTGTTTCGCTGTATTAAGCACGAATACATGCTTTTCGCGCAGTTATAAGAGAAAAAGTTTTGACGCGTATCAGAGGAACACTTGTAAAACCGATGTGTTCAGATTTAGCTCGTTTCGGTCTAAAACAGCTTGTTTCGTTGTATTAAGCACGAATACATGCTTTACGCGCAGTTATAGAAGAAAAAGTTTTGACGCGTATCAGAGACACTTGTAAAACCGATGTGTTGTGATTTAGCTCGTTTCGGTCAAAAACAGCTTGTTTCGTTGTATTAAGCACGAATACATGCTTTTCGCGCAGTTAAAAGAGAAAAAGTTTTGACGAGTATCACGTGGAACACTTGTAATACCGATGTGTTGTGATTTAGCTCGTTTTGGTCTAAAACAGCTTGTTTCGCTGTATTAAGCAAGAATACATGCTTTTCGCGCAGTTATAAGAGAAAAAGTTTTGACGAGTATCACGTGGAACACTTGATATACCGATGTGTTGTGATTTAGCTCGTTTCGGTCTAAAACAACTTGATTCGCTGTATTAAGCAAGAATACATGCTTTTCGCGCAGTTATAAAAGAAAAAGTTTTGACGCGTATCAGAGGAACACTTGTAAAACCGATGTGTTGTGATTTAGCTCATTTCGGTCTAAAACAGCTTGTTTCGCTGTATTAAGCAAGAATACATGCTTTTCGCGCAGTTATAAGAGAAAAAGTTTTGACGAGTATCACGTGGATACTTGTAAAACCGATGTGTTCAGATTTAGCTCGTTTCGGTCTAAAACAGCTTGTTTCGTTGTATTAAGCAAGAATACATGCTTTTCGCGCAGTTATAAGAGAAAAAGTTTTGACGCGTATTAGAGAGACACTTGTAAAACCGATGTGTTGTGATTTAGCTCGTTTCGGTCTAAAACAGCTTGTTTCGTTGTATTAAGCAAGAATACATGCTTTTCGCGCAGTTATAAGAGAAAAAGTTTTGACGCGTATCAGAGGAACACTTGTAAAACCGATGTGTTGTGATTTAGCTCATTTCGGTCTAAAACAGCTTGTTTCGCTGTATTAAGCAAGAATACATGCTTTTCGCGCAGTTATAAGAGAAAAAGTTTTGACGAGTATCACGTGGATACTTGTAAAACCGATGTGTTCAGATTTAGCTCGTTTCGGTCTAAAACAGCTTGTTTCGTTGTATTAAGCACGAATACATGCTTTTCGCGCAGTTAAAAGAGAAAAAGTTTTGACGAGTATCACGTGGAACACTTGTAATACCGATGTGTTGTGATTTAGCTCGTTTCGGTCTAAAACAGCTTGTTTCG
This sequence comes from Amblyomma americanum, assembly GCF_052857255.1. Taxonomy (NCBI): domain Eukaryota; kingdom Metazoa; phylum Arthropoda; class Arachnida; order Ixodida; family Ixodidae; genus Amblyomma; species Amblyomma americanum. The sequence continues at coordinate 63,295 of NW_027526662.1, read as the reverse complement.
CTGTATTAAGGAAGAATACATGCTTTTCGCGCCGTTATAAGAGAAAAAGTTTTGACGCGTATCAGAGGAACACTTGTAAAACCGATGTGTTGTGATTTAGCTCATTTCGGTCTAAAACAGCTTGTTTCGCTGTATTAAGCAAGAATACATGCTTTTCGCGCAGTTATAAGAGAAAAAGTTTTGACGCGTATCAAAGAAACACTTGTAAAACCGATGTGTTGTGATTTAGCTCGTTTCGGTCTAAAACAGCTTGTTTCGCTGTATTAAGCAAGAATACATGCTTTTCGCGCATTTATAAGAGAAAAAGTTTTGACGCGTATCAGAGGAACACTTGTAAAACCGATGTGTTGTGATTTAGCTCGTTTCGGTCTAAAACAGCTTGTTTCGCTGTATTAAGCAAGAATACATGCTTTTCGCGCAGTTATAAGAGAAAAAGTTTTGACGTATCACGTGGATACTTGTAAAACCGAAGTGTTCAGATTTAGCTCGTTTCGGTCTAAAACAGCTTGTTTCGTTGTATTAAGCACGAATACATGCTTTTCGCGCAGTTATAAGAGAAAACGTTTTGACGAGTATCACGTTGAACACTTGTAATACCGATGTGTTGTGATTTAGCTCGTTTCGGTCTAAAACAGCTTGTTTCGCTGTATTAAGCAAGAATACATGCTTTTCGCGCAGTTATAAGAGAAAAAGTTTTGACAAGTATCAAAGGAACACTTGTAAAACCGATGTGTTGTGATTTAGCTCGTTTCGGTCTAAAACATCTTGTTTCGCTGTATTAAGCAAGAATACATGCTTTTCGCGCATTTATAAGAGAAAAAGTTTTGACGCGTATCAGAGGAACACTTGTAAAACCGATGTGTTGTGATTTAGCTCGTTTCGGTCTAAAACAGCTTGTTTCGCTGTATTAAGCAAGAATACATGCTTTTCGCGCAGTTATAAGAGAAAAAGTTTTGACGTATCACGTGGATACTTGTAAAACCGAATTGTTCAGATTTAGCTCGTTTCGGTCTAAAACAGCTTGTTTCGTTGTATTAAGCACGAATACACGCTTTACGCGCAGTTATAGAAGAAAAAGTTTTGACGCGTATCAGAGACATTTGTAAAACCGATGTGTTGTGATTTAGCTCGTTTCGGTCTAAAACAGCTTGTTTCGTTGTATTAAGCAAGAATACATGCTTTACGCGCAGTTATAGAAGAAAAAGTTTTGACGCGTATCAGAGAGACACTTGTAAAACCGATGTGTTGTGATTTAGCTCGTTTCGGTCAAAAACAGCTTGTTTCGTTGTATTAAGCAAGAATACATGCTTTTCGCGCAGTTATAAGAGAAAAAGTTTTGACGTATCACGTGGATACTTGTAAAACCGAAGTGTTCAGATTTAGCTCGTTTCGGTCTAAAACAGCTTGTTTCGTTGTATTAAGCACGAATACATGCTTTTCGCGCAGTTATAAGAGAAAACGTTTTGACGAGTATCACGTTGAACACTTGTAATACCGTTGTGTTGTGATTTAGCTCGTTTCGGTCTAAAACAGCTTGTTTCGCTGTATTAAGCAAGAATACATGCTTTTCGCGCAGTTATAAGAGAAAAAGTTTTGACGCATATTAGAGAGACACTTGTAAAACCGATGTGTTGTGATTTAGCTCGTTTCGGTTTAAAACAGCTTGTTTCGTTGTATTAAGCAAGAATACATGCTTTTCGCGCAGTTATAAGAGAAAAAGTTTTGACGAGTATCACGTGGATACTTGCAAAAACCGATGTGTTCAGATTTAGCTCGTTTCGGTCAAAAACAGCTTGTTTCGTTGTATTAAGCACGAATACATGCTTTTCGCGCAGTTAAAAGAGAAAAAGTTTTGACGAGTATCACGTGGAACACTTGTAATACCGATATGTTGTGATTTAGCTCGTTTCGGTCTAAAACAGCTTGTTTCGCTGTATTAAGCAAGAATACATGCTTTTCGCGCAGTTATAAGAGAAAAAGTTTTGACGAGTATCACGTGGAACACTTGATATACCGATGTGTTGTGATTTAGCTCGTTTCGGTCTAAAACAACTTGATTCGCTGTATTAAGCAAGAATACATGCTTTTCGCGCAGTTATAAAAGAAAAAGTTTTGACGCGTATCAGAGGAACACTTGTAAAACCGATGTGTTGTGATTTAGCTCATTTCGGTCTAAAACAGCTTGTTTCGCTGTATTAAGCAAGAATACATGCTTTTCGCGCAGTTATAAGAGAAAAAGTTTTGACGAGTATCACGTGGATACTTGTAAAACCGATGTGTTCAGATTTAGCTCGTTTCGGTCTAAAACAGCTTGTTTCGTTGTATTAAGCAAGAATACATGCTTTTCGCGCAGTTATAAGAGAAAAAGTTTTGACGCGTATTAGAGAGACACTTGTAAAACCGATGTGTTGTGATTTAGCTCGTTTCGGTCTAAAACAGCTTGTTTCGCTGTATTAAGCAAGAATACATGCTTTTCGCGCATTTATAAGAGAAAAAGTTTTGACGCGTATCAGAGGAACACTTGTAAAACCGATGTGTTGTGATTTAGCTCGTTTCGGTCTAAAACAGCTTGTTTCGCTGTATTAAGCAAGAATACATGCTTTTCGCGCAGTTATAAGAGAAAAAGTTTTGACGTATCACGTGGATACTTGTAAAACCGAAGTGTTCAGATTTAGCTCGTTTCGGTCTAAAACAGCTTGTTTCGTTGTATTAAGCACGAATACATGCTTTACGCGCAGTTATAGAAGAAAAAGTTTTGACGCGTATCAGAGACACTTGTAAAACCGATGTGTTGTGATTTAGCTCGTTTCGGTTTAAAACAGCTTGTTTCGTTGTATTAAGCAAGAATACATGCTTTACGCGCAGTTATAGAAGAAAAAGTTTTGACGCGTATCAGAGAGACACTTGTAAAACCGATGTGTTGTGATTTAGCTCGTTTCGGTCAAAAACAGCTTGTTTCGTTGTATTAAGCAAGAATACATGCTTTTCGCGCAGTTATAAGAGAAAAAGTTTTGACGTATCACGTGGATACTTGTAAAACCGAAGTGTTCAGATTTAGCTCGTTTCGGTCTAAAACAGCTTGTTTCGTTGTATTAAGCACGAATACATGCTTTTCGCGCAGTTATAAGAGAAAACGTTTTGACGAGTATCACGTTGAACACTTGTAATACCGATGTGTTGTGATTTAGCTCGTTTCGGTCTAAAACAGCTTGTTTCGCAGTATTAAGCAAGAATACATGCTTTTCGCGCAGTTATAAGAGAAAAAGTTTTGACGCGTATTAGAGAGACACTTGTAAAACCGATGTGTTGTGATTTAGCTCGTTTCGGTCTAAAACAGCTTGTTTCGTTGTATTAAGCAAGAATACATGCTTTTCGCGCAGTTATAAGAGAAAAAGTTTTGACGAGTATCACGTGGATACTTGTAAAACCGATGTGTTCAGATTTAGCTCGTTTCGGTCAAAAACAGCTTGTTTCGTTGTATTAAGCACGAATACATGCTTTTCGCGCAGTTAAAAGAGAAAAAGTTTTGACGAGTATCACGTGGAACACTTGTAATACCGATATGTTGTGATTTAGCTCGTTTCGGTCTAAAACAGCTTGTTTCGCTGTATTAAGCAAGAATACATGCTTTTCGCGCAGTTATAAGAGAAAAAGTTTTGACGAGTATCACGTGGAACACTTGATATACCGATGTGTTGTGATTTAGCTCGTTTCGGTCTAAAACAACTTGATTCGCTGTATTAAGCAAGAATACATGCTTTTCGCGCAGTTATAAAAGAAAAAGTTTTGACGCGTATCAGAGGAACACTTGTAAAACCGATGTGTTGTGATTTAGCTCATTTCGGTCTAAAACAGCTTGTTTCGCTGTATTAAGCAAGAATACATGCTTTTCGCGCAGTTATAAGAGAAAAAGTTTTGACGAGTATCACGTGGATACTTGTAAAACCGATGTGTTCAGATTTAGCTCGTTTCGGTCTAAAACAGCTTGTTTCGTTGTATTAAGCAAGAATACATGCTTTTCGCGCAGTTATAAGAGAAAAAGTTTTGACGCGTATTAGAGAGACACTTGTAAAACCGATGTGTTGTGATTTAGCTCGTTTCGGTCTAAAACAGCTTGTTTCGCTGTATTAAGCAAGAATACATGCTTTTCGCGCATTTATAAGAGAAAAAGTTTTGACGCGTATCAGAGGAACACTTGTAAAACCGATGTGTTGTGATTTAGCTCGTTTCGGTCTAAAACAGCTTGTTTCGCTGTATTAAGCAAGAATACATGCTTTTCGCGCAGTTATAAGAGAAAAAGTTTTGACGTATCACGTGGATACTTGTAAAACCGAAGTGTTCAGATTTAGCTCGTTTCGGTCTAAAACAGCTTGTTTCGTTGTATTAAGCACGAATACATGCTTTACGCGCAGTTATAGAAGAAAAAGTTTTGACGCGTATCAGAGACACTTGTAAAACCGATGTGTTGTGATTTAGCTCGTTTCGGTTTAAAACAGCTTGTTTCGTTGTATTAAGCAAGAATACATGCTTTACGCGCAGTTATAGAAGAAAAAGTTTTGACGCGTATCAGAGAGACACTTGTAAAACCGATGTGTTGTGATTTAGCTCGTTTCGGTCAAAACAGCTTGTTTCGTTGTATTAAGCAAGAATACATGCTTTTCGCGCAGTTATAAGAGAAAAAGTTTTGACGTATCACGTGGATACTTGTAAAACCGAAGTGTTCAGATTTAGCTCGTTTCGGTCTAAAACAGCTTGTTTCGTTGTATTAAGCACGAATACATGCTTTTCGCGCAGTTATAAGAGAAAACGTTTTGACGAGTATCACGTTGAACACTTGTAATACCGATGTGTTGTGATTTAGCTCGTTTCGGTCTAAAACAGCTTGTTTCGCAGTATTAAGCAAGAATACATGCTTTTCGCGCAGTTATAAGAGAAAAAGTTTTGACGCGTATTAGAGAGACACTTGTAAAACCGATGTGTTGTGATTTAGCTCGTTTCGGTCTAAAACAGCTTGTTTCGTTGTATTAAGCAAGAATACATGCTTTTCGCGCAGTTATAAGAGAAAAAGTTTTGACGAGTATCACGTGGATACTTGTAAAACCGATGTGTTCAGATTTAGCTCGTTTCGGTCAAAAACAGCTTGTTTCGTTGTATTAAGCACGAATACATGCTTTTCGCGCAGTTAAAAGAGAAAAAGTTTTGACGAGTATCACGTGGAACACTTGTAATACCGATGTGTTGTGATTTAGCTCGTTTCGGTCTAAAACAGCTTGTTTCGCTGTATTAAGCAAGAATACATGCTTTTCGCGCAGTTATAAGAGAAAAAGTTTTGACGAGTATCACGTGGAACACTTGATATACCGATGTGATGTGATTTTAGCTCGTTTCGGTCTAAAACAACTTGATTCGCTGTATTAAGCAAGAATACATGCTTTTCGCGCAGTTATAAAAGAAAAAGTTTTGACGCGTATCAGAGGAACACTTGTAAAACCGATGTGTTGTGATTTAGCTCATTTCGGTCTAAAACAGCTTGTTTCGCTATATTAAGCAAGAATACATGCTTTTCGCGCAGTTATAAGAGAAAAAGTATTGACGAGTATCACGTGGATACTTGTAAAACCGATGTGTTCAGATTTAGCTCGTTTCGGTCTAAAACAGCTTGTTTCGTTGTATTAAGCAAGAATACATGCTTTTCGCGCAGTTATAAGAGAAAAAGTTTTGACGCGTATTAGAGAGACACTTGTAAAACCGATGTTTTTGTGATTTAGCTCGTTTCGGTCTAAAACAGCTTGTTTCGTTGTATTAAGCAAGAATACATGCTTTTCGCGCAGTTATAAGAGAAAAAGTTTTGACGAGTATCACGTGGATACTTGTAAAACCGATGTGTTCAGATTTAGCTCGTTTCGGTCTAAAACAGCTTGTTTCGTTGTATTAAGCACGAATACATGCTTTTCGCGCAGTTAAAAGAGAAAACGTTTTGACGAGTATCACGTGGAACACTTGTAATACCGATGTGTTGTGATTTAGCTCGTTTCGGTCTAAAACAGCTTGTTTCGCTGTATTAAGGAAGAATACATGCTTTTCGCGCCGTTATAAGAGAAAAAGTTTTGAAGCGTATCAGAGGAACACTTGTAAAACCGATGTGTTGTGATTTAGCTCATTTCGGTCTAAAACAGCTTGTTTCGCTGTATTAAGCAAGAATAGATGCTTTTCGCGCAGTTATAAGAGAAAAAGTTTTGACGCGTATCAGAGGAACACTTGTAAAACCGATGTGTTGTGATTTAGCTCGTTTCGGTCTAAAACAGCTTGTTTCGCTGTATTAAGCAAGAATACATGCTTTTTCGCGCATTTATAAGAGAAAAAGTTTTGACGCGTATCAGAGGAACACTTGTAAAACCGATGTGTTGTGATTTAGCTCGTTTCGGTCTAAAACAGCTTGTTTCGCTGTATTAAGCAAGAATACATGCTTTTCGCGCAGCTATAAGAGAAAAAGTTTTGACGCGTATCAGAGGAACACTTGTAAAACCGATGTGTTCAGATTTAGCTTGTTTCGGTCTAAAACAGCTTGTTTCGTTGTATTAAGCACGAATACATGCTTTACGCGCAGTTATAGAAGAAAAAGTTTTGACGCGTATCAGTGACACTTGTAAAACCGATGTGTTGTGATTTAGCTCGTTTCGGTCTAAAACAGCTTGTTTCGTTGTATTAAGCAAGAATACATGCTTTACGCGCAGTTATAGAAGAAAAAGTTTTGACGCGTATCAGAGAGACACTTGTAAAACCGATGTGTTGTGATTTAGCTCGTTTCGGTCAAAAACAGCTTGTTTCGTTGTAATAAGCAAGAATACATGCTTTTCGCGCAGTTATAAGAGAAAAAGTTTTGACGAGTATCACGTGGATACTTGTAAAACCGATGTGTTCAGATTTAGCTCGTTTCGGTCAAAAACAGCTTGTTTCGTTGTATTAAGCACGAATACATGCTTTTCGCGCAGTTAAAAGAGAAAAAGTTTTGACGAGTATCACGTGGAACACTTGTAATACCGATGTGTTGTGATTTAGCTCGTTTCGGTCTAAAACAGCTTGTTTCGCTGTATTAAGCAAGAATACATGCTTTTCGCGCAGTTATAAGAGAAAAAGTTTTGACGAGTATCACGTGGAACACTTGTAATACCGATGTGTTGTGATTTAGCTCGTTTCGGTCTAAAACAACTTGATTCGCTGTATTAAGCAAGAATACATGCTTTTCGCGCAGTTATAAAAGAAAAAGTTTTGACGCGTATCAGAGGAACACTTGTAAAACCGATGTGTTGTGATTTAGCTCATTTCGGTCTAAAACAGCTTGTTTCGCTGTATTAAGCAAGAATACATGCTTTTCGCGCAGTTATAAGAGAAAAAGTTTTGACGAGTATCACGTGGATACTTGTAAAACCGATGTGTTCAGATTTAGCTCGTTTCGGTCTAAAACAGCTTGTTTCGTTGTATTAAGCAAGAATACATGCTTTTCGCGCAGTTATAAGAGAAAAAGAGTTGACGCGTATTAGAGAGACACTTGTAAAACCGATGTGTTGTGATTTAGCTCGTTTCGGTCTAAAACAGCTTGTTTCGCTGTATTAAGCAAGAATACATGCTTTTCGCGCCCTTATAAGAGAAAAAGTTTTGACGCGTATCACGTGGATACTTGTAAAACCGATGTGTTCAGATTTAGCTCGTTTCGGTCTAAAACAACTTGTTTCGTTGTATTAAGCACGAATACATGCTTTTCGCGCAGTTAAAAAAGAAAAAGTTTTGACGAGTATCACGTGGAACACTTGTAATACCGATGTGTTGTGATTTAGCTCGTTTCGGTCTAAAACAGCTTGTTTCGCTGTATTAAGCAAGAATACATGCTTTTCGCGCCCTTATAAGAGAAAAAGTTTTGACGCGTATCAGAGGAACACTTGTAAAACCGATGTGTTGTGATTTAGCTCATTTCGGTCTAAAACAGCTTGTTTCGTTGTATTAAGCACGAATACATGCTTTACGCGCAGTTATAGATGAAAAAGTTTTGACGCGTATCAGAGACACTTGTAAAACCGATGTGTTGTGATTTAGCTCGTTTCGGTCTAAAACAGCTTGTTTCGCTGTATTAAGCAAGAATACATGCTTTTCGCGCAGTTATAAGAGAAAAAGTTTTGACGCGTGTCACAGGGACACTTGGAAAACCGATGTGTTCAGATTTAGCTCGTTTCGGTCTAAAACAACTTGTTTCGTTGTATTAAGCACGAATACATGCTTTACGCGCAGTTATAGAAGAAAAAGTTTTGACGCCTATTAGAGAGACACTTGTAAAACCGATGTGTTGTGATTTAGCTCGTTTCGGTCTAAAACAGCTTGTTTCGTTGTATTAAGCAAGAATACATGCTTTTCGCGCAGTTATAAGAGAGAAAGTTTTGACGAGTATCACGTGGATACTTGTAAAACCGATGTGTTCAGATTTAGCTCGTTTTGGTCTAAAACAGCTTGTTTCGTTGTATTAAGCAAGAATACATGCTTTACGCGCAGTTATAGAAGAAAAAGTTTTGACGCGTATCAGAGAGACACTTGTAAAACCGATGTGTTGTGATTTAGCTCGTTTCGGTCAAAAACAGCTTAAAAGAACGTCTTGCTGGGCAAGTTGGTACATCTTTGGATTACAGGCGCGAAAACAGACAGACCACAAGGTCTTGTTTCGTTGTATTAAGCTTGTTTCGTTGTATTAAGCAAGAATACATGCTTTTCGCGCAGTTATAAGAGAAAAAGTTTTGACGTATCACGTGGATACTTGTAAAACCGAAGTGTTCAGATTTAGCTCGTTTCGGTCTAAAACAGCTTGTTTCGTTGTATTAAGCACGAATACATGCTTTTCGCGCAGTTATAAGAGAAAACGTTTTGACGAGTATCACGTTGAACACTTGTAAAACCGATGTGTTGTGATTTAGCTCATTTCGGCCTAAAACAGCTTGTTTCGTTGTATTAAGCAAGAATACATGCTTTTCGCGCAGTTATAAGAGAAAAAGTTTTGACGCGTGTCACGGACACCTGTAAAACCGATGTGTTCAGATTTAGCTCGTTTCGGTCTTAAACAGCTTGTTTCGCTGTATTAAGCAAGAATACATGCTTTTCGCGCAGTTATAAAAGAAAAAGTTTTGACGCGTATCAGAGGAACACTTGTAAAACCGATGTGTTGTGATTTAGCTCGTTTCGGTCTAAAACAGCTTGTTTCGCTGTATTAAGCAAGAATACATGCTTTTCGCGCAGTTATAAGAGAAAAAGTTTTGACGCGTATCAGAGGAACACTTGTAAAACCGATGTGTTCAGATTTAGCTCGTTTCGGTCTAAAACAGCTTGTTTCGTTGTATTAAGCACGAATACATGCTTTACGCGCAGTTATAGAAGAAAAAGTTTTGACGCGTATCAGAGACACTTGTAAAACCGATGTGTTGTGATTTTGCTCGTTTCGGTCTAAAACAGCTTGTTTCGTTGTATTAAGCAAGAATACATGCTTTTCGCGCAGTTATAAGAGAAAAAGTTGACGAGTATCACGTGGATACTTGTAAAACCGATGTGTTCAGATTTAGCTCGTTTCGGTCTAAAACAGCTTGTTTCGTTGTATTAAGCACGAATACATGCTTTTCGCGCAGTTATAAGAGAAAAAGTTTTGACGAGTATCACGTGGAACACTTGTAATACCGATGTGTTGTGATTTAGCTCGTTTCGGTTTAAAACAGCTTGTTTCGCTGTATTAAGCAAGAATACATGCTTTTCGCGCAGTTATAAAAGAAAAAGTTTTGACGAGTATCACGTGGAACACTTGATATACCGATGTGTTGTGATTTAGCTCGTTTCGGTCTAAAACAACTTGATTCGCTGTATTAAGCAAGAATACATGCTTTTCGCGCAGTTATAAAAGAAAAAGTTTTGACGCGTATCAGGGGAACACTTGTAAAACCGATGTGTTGTGATTTAGCTCGTTTCGGTGTAAAACAGCTTGTTTCGTAGTATTGAGCAAGAATACATGCTTTTCGCGCAGTTATAAGAGAAAAAGTTTTGACGCGTATTAGAGGAACACTTGTAAAACCTTTGCGTTGTGATTTAGCTCGTTTCGGTCTAAAACAGCTTGTTTCGCTGTATTAAGCAAGAATACATGCTTTTCGCGCAGTTATAAGAGAAAAAGTTTTGACGCGTGTCACAGGGACACTTGGAAAACCGATGTGTTCAGATTTAGCTCGTTTCGGTCTAAAACAACTTGTTTCGTTGTATTAAGCACGAATACATGCTTTACGCGCAGTTATAGAAGAAAAAGTTTTGACGCCTATTAGAGAGACACTTGTAAAACCGATGTGTTGTGATTTAGCTCGTTTCGGTCTAAAACAGCTTGTTTCGTTGTATTAAGCAAGAATACATGCTTTTCGCGCAGTTATAAGAAAGTTTTGACGAGTATCACGTGGATACTTGTAAAACCGATGTGTTCAGATTTAGCTCGTTTTGGTCTAAAACAGCTTGTTTCGTTGTATTAAGCAAGAATACATGCTTTTCGCGCAGTTATAAGAGAAAAAGTTTTGACGTATCACGTGGATACTTGTAAAACCGAAGTGTTCAGATTTAGCTCGTTTCGGTCTAAAACAGCTTGTTTCGTTGTATTAAGCACGAATACATGCTTTTCGCGCAGTTATAAGAGAAAAAGTTTTGATGAGTATCACGTGGAACACTTGTAATACCGATGTGTTGTGAATTAGCTCGTTTCGGTTTAAAACAGCTTGTTTCGCTGTATTAAGCAAGAATACATGCTTTTCGCGCAGTTATAAGAGAAAAAGTTTTGACGAGTATCACGTGGAACACTTGTAATACCGATGTGTTGTGAATTAGCTCGTTTCGGTTTAAAACAGCTTGTTTCGCTGTATTAAGCAAGAATACATGCTTTTCGCGCAGTTATAAGAGAAAAAGTTTTGACGAGTATCACGTGGAACACTTGATATACCGATGTGTTGTGATTTAGCTCGTTTCGGTCTAAAACAACTTGATTCGCTGTATTAAGCAAGAATACATGCTTTTCGCGCAGTTATAAAAGAAAAAGTTTTGACGAGTATCACGTGGATACTTGTAAAACCGATGTGTTCAGATTTAGCTCGTTTCGGTCTAAAACAGCTTGTTTCGTTGTATTAAGCAAGAATACATGCTTTTCGCGCAGTTATAAGAGAAAAAGTTATGACGCGTATTAGAGAGACACTTGTAAAACCGATGTGTTGTGATTTAGCTCGTTTCGGTCTAAAACAGCTTGTTTCGTTGTATTAAGCAAGAATACATGCTTTTCGCACAGTTATAAGAGAAAAAGTTTTGACGAGTATCACGTGGATACTTGTAAAACCGATGTGTTCAGATTTAGCTCGTTTCGGTCTAAAACAGCTTGTTTCGTTGTATTAAGCACGAATACATGCTTTTCGCGCTGTTAAAAGAGAAAACGTTTTGACGAGTATCACGTGGACCACTTGTAATACCGATGTGTTGTGATTTAGCTCGTTTCGGTCTAAAACAGCTTGTTTCGCTGTATTAAGGAAGAATACATGCTTTTCGCGCCGTTATAAGAGAAAAAGTTTTGACGCGTATCAGAGGAACACTTGTAAAACCGATGTGTTGTGATTTAGCTCATTTCGGTCTAAAACAGCTTGTTTCGCTGTATTAAGCAAGAATACATGCTTTTCGCGCAGTTATAAGAGAAAAAGTTTTGACGCGTATCAGAGGAACACTTGTAAAACCGATGTGTTGTGATTTAGCTCGTTTCGGTCTAAAACAGCTTGTTTCGCTGTATTAAGCAAGAATACATGCTTTTCGCGCATTTATAAGAGAAAAAGTTGACGAGTATCACGTGGATACTTGTAAAACCGATGTGTTCAGATTTAGCTCGTTTCGGTCTAAAACAGCTTGTTTCGTTGTATTAAGCAAGAATACATGCTTTTCGCGCAGTTATAAGAGAAAAAGTTTTGACGCCTATTAGAGAGACACTTGTAAAACCGATGTGTTGTGATTTAGCTCGTTTCGGTCTAAAACAGCTTGTTTCGTTGTATAAAGCAAGAATACATGCTTTTCGCGCAGTTATAAGAGAAAAAGTTTTGACGAGTATCACGTGGATACTTGTAAAACCGATGTGTTCAGATTTAGCTCGTTTCGGTCAAAAACAGCTTGTTTCGTTGTATTAAGCACGAATACATGCTTTTCGCGCAGTTAAAAGAGGAAAAGTTTTGACGAGTATCACGTGGAACACTTGTAACCGATGTGTTGTGATTTAGCTCGTTTCGGTCTAAAACAGCTTGTTTCGCTGTATTAAGCAAGAATACAGGCTTTTCGCGCAATTATAAGAGAAAAAGTTTTGACGAGTATCACGTGGAACACTTCATATACCGATGTGTTGTGATTTAGCTCGTTTCGGTCTAAAACAACTTGATTCGCGGTATTAAGCAAGAATACATGCTTTTCGCGCAGTTATAAAAGAAAAAGTTTTGACGCGTATCAGAGGAACACTTGTAAAACCGATGTGTTGTGATTTAGCTCATTTCGGTCTAAAACAGCTTGTTTCGCTGTATTAAGCAAGAATACATGCTTTTCGCGCAGTTATAAGAGAAAAAGTTTTGACGAGTATCACGTGGATACTTGTAAAACCGATGTGTTCAGATTTAGCTCGTTTCGGTCTAAAACAGCTTGTTTCGCTGTATTAAGGAAGAATACATGCTTTTCGCGCCGTTATAAGAGAAAAAGTTTTGACGCGTATCAGAGGAACACTTGTAAAACCGATGTGTTGTGATTTAGCTCATTTCGGTCTAAAACAGCTTGTTTCGCTGTATTAAGCAAGAATACATGCTTTTCGCGCAGTTATAAGAGAAAAAGTTTTGACGCGTATCAGAGGAACACTTGTAAAACCGATGTGTTGTGATTTAGCTCATTTCGGTCTAAAACGGCTTGTTTCGCTGTAGTAAGCAAGAATACATGCTTTTCGCGCAGTTATAGGAGAAAAAGTTTTGACGAGTATCACGTGGATACTTGTAAAACCGATGTGTTCAGATTTAGCTCGTTTCGGTCTAAAACAGCTTGTTTCGTTGTATTAAGCAAGAATACATGCTTTTCGCGCAGTTATAAGAGAAAAAGTTATGACGCGTATTAGAGAGACACTTGTAAAACCGATGTGTTGTTATTTAGCTCGTTTCGGTCTAAAACAGCTTGTTTCGTTGTATTAAGCAAGAATACATGCTTTTCGCACAGTTATAAGAGAAAAAGTTTTGACGAGTATCACGTGGATAATTGTAAAACCGATGTGTTCAGATTTAGCTCGTTTCGGTCTAAAACAGCTTGTTTCGTTGTATTAAGCACGAATACATGCTTTTCGCGCAGTTAAAAGAGAAAACGTTTTGACGAGTATCACGTGGACCACTTGTAATACCGATGTGTTGTGATTTAGCTCGTTTCGGTCTAAAACAGCTTGTTTCGCTGTATTAAGGAAGAATACATGCTTTTCGCGCCGTTATAAGAGAAAAAGTTTTGACGCGTATCAGAGGAACACTTGTAAAACCGATGTGTTGTGATTTAGCTCATTTCGGTCTAAAACAGCTTGTTTCGCTGTATTAAGCAAGAATACATGCTTTTCGCGCAGTTATAAGAGAAAAAGTTTTGACGCGTATCAGAGGAACACTTGTAAAACCGATGTGTTGTGATTTAGCTCGTTTCGGTCTAAAACAGCTTGTTTCGCTGTATTAAGCAAGAATACATGCTTTTCGCGCATTTATAAGAGAAAAAGTTGACGAGTATCACGTGGATGCTTGTAAAACCGATGTGTTCAGATTTAGCTCGTTTCGGTCTAAAACAGCTTGTTTCGTTGTATTAAGCACGAATACATGCTTTTCGCGCAGTTATAAGAGAAAAAGTTTTGACGAGTATCACGTGGAACACTTGTAATACCGATGTGTTGTGATTTAGCTCTTTTCGGTTTAAAACAGCTTGTTTCGCTGTATTAAGCAAGAATACATGCTTTTCGCGCAGTTATAAGAGAAAAAGTTTTGACGCGTATCAGAGGAACACTTGTAAAACCGATGTGTTGTGATTTAGCTCGTTTCGGTCTAAAACAGCTTGTTTCGCTGTATTAAGCAAGAATACATGCTTTTCGCGCAGTTATAAGAGAAAAAGTTTTGACGCGTATCAGAGGAACACTTGTAAAACCGATGTGTTGTGATTTAGCTCGTTTCGGTCTAAAACAGCTTGTTTCGTTGTATTAAGCAAGAATACATGCTTTTCGCGCAGTTATAAGAGAAAAAGTTTTGACGAGTATCACGTGGATACTTGTAAAACCGATGTGTTCAGATTTAGCTCGTTTCGGTCTAAAACAGCTTGTTTCGCTGTATTAAGCAAGAATACATGCTTTTCGCGCAGTTATAAGAGAAAAAGTTTTGACGCGTATCACGTGGAACACTTGTAATACCGATGTGTTGTGATTTAGCTCGTTTCGGTCTAAAACAGCTTGTTTCGCTGTATTAAGCAAAAATACATGCTTTTCGCGCAATTATAAGAGAAAAAGTTTTGACGAGTATCACGTGGAACACTTCATATACCGATGTGTTGTGATTTAGCTCGTTTCGGTCTAAAACAACTTGATTCGCGGTATTAAGCAAGAATACATGCTTTTCGCGCAGTTATAAAAGAAAAAGTTTTGACGCGTATCAGAGGAACACTTGTAAAACCGATGTGTTGTGATTTAGCTCATTTCGGTCTAAAACAGCTTGTTTCGCTGTATTAAGCAAGAATACATGCTTTTCGCGCAGTTATAAGAGAAAAAGTTTTGACGAGTATCACGTGGATACTTGTAAAACCGATGTGTTCAGATTTAGCTCCTTTCGGTCTAAAACAGCTTGTTTCGCTGTATTAAGGAAGAATACATGCTTTTCGCGCCGTTATAAGAGAAAAAGTTTTGACGCGTATCAGAGGAACACTTGTAAAACCGATGTGTTGTGATTTAGCTCATTTCGGTCTAAAACAGCTTGTTTCGCTGTATTAAGCAAGAATACATGCTTTTCGCGCAGTTATAAGAGAAAAAGTTTTGACGCGTATCAGAGGAACACTTGTAAAACCGATGTGTTGTGATTTAGCTCGTTTCGGTCTAAAACAGCTTGTTTCGCTGTATTAAGCAAGAATACATGCTTTTCGCGCATTTATAAGAGAAAAAGTTTTGACGCGTATCAGAGGAACACTTGTAAAACCGATGTGTTGTGATTTAGCTCGTTTCGGTCTAAAACAGCTTGTTTCGCTGTATTAAGCAAGAATACATGCTTTTCGCGCAGTTATAAGAGAAAAAGTTTTGACGCGTATCAGAGGAACACTTGTAAAACCGATGTGTTCAGATTTAGCTTGTTTCGGTCTAAAACAGCTTGTTTCGTTGTATTAAGCACGAATACATGCTTTACGCGCAGTTATAGAAGAAAAAGTTTTGACGCGTATCAGAGACACTTGTAAAACCGATGTGTTGTGATTTAGCTCGTTTCGGTCTAAAACAGCTTGTTTCGTTGTATTAAGCAAGAATACATGCTTTACGCGCAGTTATAGAAGAAAAAGTTTTGACGCGTATCAGAGAGACACTTGTAAAACCTATGCGTTGTGATTTAGCTCGTTTCGGTCAAAAACAGCTTGTTTCGTTGTATTAAGCAAGAATACATGCTTTTCGCGCAGTTATAAGAGAAAAAGTTTTGACGTATCACGTGGATACTTGTAAAACCGAAGTGTTCAGATTTAGCTCGTTTCGGTCTAAAACAGCTTGTTTCGTTGTATTAAGCACGAATACATGCTTTTCGCGCAGTTATAAGAGAAAAAGTTTTGACGAGTATCACGTGGATACTTGTAAAACCGATGTGTTCAGATTTAGCTCGTTTCGGTCAAAAACAGCTTGTTTCGTTGTATTAAGCACGAATACATGCTTTCCGCGCAGTTAAAAGAGAAAAAGTTTTGACGAGTATCACGTGGAACACTTGTAATACCGATGTGTTGTGATTTAGCTCGTTTCGGTCTAAAACAGCTTGTTTCGCTGTATTAAGCAAGAATACATGCTTTTCGCGCAGTTATAAGAGAAAAAGTTTTGACGAGTATCACGTGGAACACTTGTAATACCGATGTGTTGTGATTTAGCTCGTTTCGGTCTAAAACAACTTGATTCGCTGTATTAAGCAAGAATACATGCTTTTCGCGCAGTTATAAAAGAAAAAGTTTTGACGCGTATCAGAGGAACACTTGTAAAACCGATGTGTTGTGATTTAGCTCATTTCGGTCTAAAACAGCTTGTTTCGCTGTATTAAGCAAGAATACATGCTTTTCGCGCAGTTATAAGAGAAAAAGTTTTGACGAGTATCACGTGGATACTTGTAAAACCGATGTGTTCAGATTTAGCTCGTTTCGGTCTAAAACAGCTTGTTTCGTTGTATTAAGCAAGAATACATGCTTTTCGCGCAGTTATAAGAGAAAAAGTTTTGACGCGTATTAGAGAGACACTTGTAAAACCGATGTGTTGTGATTTAGCTCGTTTCGGTCTAAAACAGCTTGTTTCGTTGTATTAAGCAAGAATACATGCTTTTCGCGCAGTTATAAGAGAAAAAGTTTTGACGAGTATCACGTGGATACTTGTAAAACCGATGTGTTCAGATTTAGCTCGTTTCGGTCTAAAACAACTTGTTTCGTTGTATTAAGCACGAATACATGCTTTTCGCGCAGTTAAAAAAGAAAAAGTTTTGACGAGTATCACGTGGAACACTTGTAATACCGATGTGTTGTGATTTAGCTCGTTTCGGTCTAAAACAGCTTGTTTCGTTGTATTAAGCACGAATACATGCTTTACGCGCAGTTATAGATGAAAAAGTTTTGACGCGTATCAGAGACACTTGTAAAACCGATGTGTTGTGATTTAGCTCGTTTCGGTCTAAAACAGCTTGTTTCGCTGTATTAAGCAAGAATACATGCTTTTCGCGCAGTTATAAGAGAAAAAGTTTTGACGCGTGTCACAGGGACACTTGGAAAACCGATGTGTTCAGATTTAGCTCGTTTCGGTCTAAAACAACTTGTTTCGTTGTATTAAGCACGAATACATGCTTTACGCGCAGTTATAGAAGAAAAAGTTTTGACGCCTATTAGAGAGACACTTGTAAAACCGATGTGTTGTGATTTAGCTCGTTTCGGTCTAAAACAGCTTGTTTCGTTGTATTAAGCAAGAATACATGCTTTTCGCGCAGTTATAAGAGAGAAAGTTTTGACGAGTATCACGTGGATACTTGTAAAACCGATGTGTTCAGATTTAGCTCGTTTTGGTCTAAAACAGCTTGTTTCGTTGTATTAAGCAAGAATACATGCTTTACGCGCAGTTATAGAAGAAAAAGTTTTGACGCGTATCAGAGAGACACTTGTAAAACCGATGTGTTGTGATTTAGCTCGTTTCGGTCAAAAACAGCTTGTTTCGTTGTATTAAGCAAGAATACATGCTTTTCGCGCAGTTATAAGAGAAAAAGTTTTGACGTATCACGTGGATACTTGTAAAACCGAAGTGTTCAGATTTAGCTCGTTTCGGTCTAAAACAGCTTGTTTCGTTGTATTAAGCACGAATACATGCTTTTCGCGCAGTTATAAGAGAAAACGTTTTGACGAGTATCACGTTGAACACTTGTAAAACCGATGTGTTGTGATTTAGCTCATTTCGGTCTAAAACAGCTTGTTTCGTTGTATTAAGCAAGAATACATGCTTTTCGCGCAGTTATAAGAGAAAAAGTTTTGACGCGTGTCACGGACACCTGTAAAACCGATGTGTTCAGATTTAGCTCGTTTCGGTCTTAAACAGCTTGTTTCGCTGTATTAAGCAAGAATACATGCTTTTCGCGCAGTTATAAAAGAAAAAGTTTTGACGCGTATCAGAGGAACACTTGTAAAACCGATGTGTTGTGATTTAGCTCGTTTCGGTCTAAAACAGCTTGTTTCGCTGTATTAAGCAAGAATACATGCTTTTCGCGCAGTTATAAGAGAAAAAGTTTTGACGCGTATCAGAGGAACACTTGTAAAACCGATGTGTTCAGATTTAGCTCGTTTCGGTCTAAAACAGCTTGTTTCGTTGTATTAAGCACGAATACATGCTTTACGCGCAGTTATAGAAGAAAAAGTTTTGACGCGTATCAGAGACACTTGTAAAACCGATGTGTTGTGATTTTGCTCGTTTCGGTCTAAAACAGCTTGTTTCGTTGTATTAAGCAAGAATACATGCTTTTCGCGCAGTTATAAGAGAAAAAGTTGACGAGTATCACGTGGATACTTGTAAAACCGATGTGTTCAGATTTAGCTCGTTTCGGTCTAAAACAGCTTGTTTCGTTGTATTAAGCACGAATACATGCTTTTCGCGCAGTTATAAGAGAAAAAGTTTTGACGAGTATCACGTGGAACACTTGTAATACCGATGTGTTGTGATTTAGCTCGTTTCGGTTTAAAACAGCTTGTTTCGCTGTATTAAGCAAGAATACATGCTTTTCGCGCAGTTATAAAAGAAAAAGTTTTGACGAGTATCACGTGGAACACTTGATATACCGATGTGTTGTGATTTAGCTCGTTTCGGTCTAAAACAACTTGATTCGCTGTATTAAGCAAGAATACATGCTTTTCGCGCAGTTATAAAAGAAAAAGTTTTGACGCGTATCAGGGGAACACTTGTAAAACCGATGTGTTGTGATTTAGCTCATTTCGGTCTAAAACGGCTTGTTTCGCTGTAGTAAGCAAGAATACATGCTTTTCGCGCAGTTATAAGAGAAAAAGTTTTGACGAGTATCACGTGGATACTTGTAAAACCGATGTGTTCAGATTTAGCTCGTTTCGGTCTAAAACAGCTTGTTTCGTTGTATTAAGTAAGAATACATGCTTTTCGCGGAGTTATAAGAGAAAAAGTTTTGACGCGTATTAGAGAGACACTTGTAAAACCGATGTGTTGTGATTTAGCTCGTTTCGGTCTAAAACAGCTTGTTTCGTTGTATTAAGCAAGAATACATGCTTTTCGCACAGTTATATGAGAAAAAGTTTTGACGAGTATCACGTGGATACTTGTAAAACCGATGTGTTCAGATTTAGCTCGTTTCGGTCTAAAACAGCTTGTTTCGTTGTATTAAGCACGAATACATGCTTTTCGCGCAGTTAAGAGAAAACGTTTTGACGAGTATCACGTGGACCACTTGTAATACCGATGTGTTGTGATTTAGCTCGTTTCGGTCTAAAACAGCTTGTTTCGCTGTATTAAGGAAGAATACATGCTTTTCGCGCCGTTATAAGAGAAAAAGTTTTGACGCGTATCAGAGAGACACTTGTAAAACCGATGTGTTGTGATTTAGCTCGTTTCGGTCTAAAACAGCTTGTTTCGTTGTATTAAGCAAGAATACATGCTTTTCGCGCAGTTATAAGAGAAAAAGTTTTGACGAGTATCACGTGGATACTTGTAAAACCGATGTGTTCAGATTTAGCTCGTTTCGGTCAAAAACAGCTTGTTTCGTTGTATTAAGCACGAATACATGCTTTTCGCGCAGTTAAAAGTGGAAAAGTTTTGACGAGTATCACGTGGAACACTTGTAATACCGATGTGTTGTGATTTAGCTCGTTTCGGTCTAAAACAGCTTGTTTCGCTGTATTAAGCAAGAATACATGCTTTTCGCGCAGTTATAAGAGAAAAAGTTTTGACGAGTATCACGTGGAACACTTCATATACCGATGTGTTGTGATTTAGCTCGTTTCGGTCTAAAACAACTTGATTCGCGGTATTAAGCAAGAATACATGCTTTTCGCGCAGTTATAAAAGAAAAAGTTTTGACGCGTATCAGAGAGACACTTGTAAAACCGATGTGTTGTGATTTAGCTCGTTTCGGTCAAAAACAGCTTGTTTCGTTGTATTAAGCAAGAATACATGCTTTTCGCGCAGTTATAAGAGAAAAAGTTTTGACGAGTATCACGTGGATACTTGTAAAACCGAAGTGTTCAGATTTAGCTCGTTTCGGTCTAAAACAGCTTTTCGCGCCGTTATAAGAGAAAAAGTTTTGACGCGTATCAGAGGAACACTTGTAAAACCGATGTGTTGTGATTTAGCTCATTTCGGTCTAAAACAGCTTGTTTCGCTGTATTAAGCAAGAATACATGCTTTTCGCGCAGTTATAAGAGAAAAAGTTTTGACGCGTATCAGAGGAACACTTGTAAAACCGATGTGTTGTGATTTAGCTCGTTTCGGTCTAAAACAGCTTGTTTCGCTGTATTAAGCAAGAATACATGCTTTTCGCGCATTTATAAGAGAAAAAGTTTTGACGCGTATCAGAGGAACACTTGTAAAACCGATGTGTTGTGATTTAGCTCGTTTCGGTCTAAAACAGCTTGTTTCGCTGTATTAAGCAAGAATACATGCTTTTCGCGCAGTTATAAGAGAAAAAGTTTTGACGCGTATCAGAGGAACACTTGTAAAACCGATGTGTTCAGATTTAGCTTGTTTCGGTCTAAAACAGCTTGTTTCGTTGTATTAAGCACGAATACATGCTTTACGCGCAGTTATAGAAGAAAAAGTTTTGACGCGTATCAGAGACACTTGTAAAACCGATGTGTTGTGATTTAGCTCGTTTCGGTCTAAAACAGCTTGTTTCGTTGTATTAAGCAAGAATACATGCTTTACGCGCAGTTATAGAAGAAAAAGTTTTGACGCGTATCAGAGAGACACTTGTAAAACCTATGCGTTGTGATTTAGCTCGTTTCGGTCAAAAACAGCTTGTTTCGTTGTATTAAGCAAGAATACATGCTTTTCGCGCAGTTATAAGAGAAAAAGTTTTGACGTATCACGTGGATACTTGTAAAACCGAAGTGTTCAGATTTAGCTCGTTTCGGTCTAAAACAGCTTGTTTCGTTGTATTAAGCACGAATACATGCTTTTCGCGCAGTTATAAGAGAAAACGTTTTGACGAGTATCACGTTGAACACTTGTAATACCGATGTGTTGTGATTTAGCTCGTTTCGGTCAAAAACAGCTTGTTTCGTTGTATTAAGCACGAATACATGCTTTTCGCGCAGTTATAAGAGAAAAAGTTTTGACGAGTATCACGTGGATACTTGTAAAACCGATGTGTTCAGATTTAGCTCGTTTCGGTCAAAAACAGCTTGTTTCGTTGTATTAAGCACGAATACATGCTTTCCGCGCAGTTAAAAGAGAAAAAGTTTTGACGAGTATCACGTGGAACACTTGTAATACCGATGTGTTGTGATTTAGCTCGTTTCGGTCTAAAACAGCTTGTTTCGCTGTATTAAGCAAGAATACATGCTTTTCGCGCAGTTATAAGAGAAAAAGTTTTGACGAGTATCACGTGGAACACTTGTAATACCGATGTGTTGTGATTTAGCTCGTTTCGGTCTAAAACAACTTGATTCGCTGTATTAAGCAAGAATACATGCTTTTCGCGCAGTTATAAAAGAAAAAGTTTTGACGCGTATCAGAGGAACACTTGTAAAACCGATGTGTTGTGATTTAGCTCATTTCGGTCTAAAACAGCTTGTTTCGCTGTATTAAGCAAGAATACATGCTTTTCGCGCAGTTATAAGAGAAAAAGTTTTCACGAGTATCACGTGGATACTTGTAAAACCGATGTGTTCAGATTTAGCTCGTTTCGGTCTAAAACAGCTTGTTTCGTTGTATTAAGCAAGAATACATGCTTTTCGCGCAGTTATAAGAGAAAAAGTTTTGACGCGTATTAGAGAGACACTTGTAAAACCGATGTGTTGTGATTTAGCTCGTTTCGGTCTAAAACAGCTTGTTTCGTTGTATTAAGCAAGAATACATGCTTTTCGCGCAGTTATAAGAGAAAAAGTTTTGACGAGTATCACGTGGATACTTGTAAAACCGATGTGTTCAGATTTAGCTCGTTTCGGTCTAAAACAACTTGTTTCGTTGTATTAAGCACGAATACATGCTTTTCGCGCAGTTAAAAGAGAAAAAGTTTTGACGAGTATCACGTGGAACACTTGTAATACCGATGTGTTGTGATTTAGCTCGTTTCGGTCTAAAACAGCTTGTTTCGCTGTATTAAGCAAGAATACATGCTTTTCGCGCCCTTATAAGAGAAAAAGTTTTGACCCGTATCAGAGGAACACTTGTAAAACCGATGTGTTGTGATTTAGCTCATTTCGGTCTAAAACAGCTTGTTTCGCTGTATTAAGCAAGAATACATGCTTTTCGCGAAGTTATAAGAGAAAAAGTTTTGACGCGTATCAGAGGAACACTTGTAAAACCGATGTGTTGTGATTTAGCTCGTTTCGGTCTAAAACAGCTTGTTTCGCTGTATTAAGCAAGAATACATTCTTTTCGCGCAGTTATAAGAGAAAAAGTTTTGACGCGTATCAGAGGAACACTTGTAAAACCGATGTGTTGTGATTTAGCTCGTTTCAGTCTAAAACAGCTTGTTTCGCTGTATTAAGCAAGAATACATGCTTTTCGCGCAGTTATAAGAGAAAAAGTTTTGACGCGTATCAGAGGAACACTTGTAAAACCGATGTGTTCAGATTTAGCTCGTTTCGGTCTAAAACAGCTTGTTTCGTTGTATTAAGCACGAATACATGCTTTACGCGCAGTTATAGATGAAAAAGTTTTGACGCGTATCAGAGACACTTGTAAAACCGATGTGTTGTGATTTAGCTCGTTTCGGTCTAAAACAGCTTGTTTCGCTGTATTAAGCAAGAATACATGCTTTTCGCGCAGTTATAAGAGAAAAAGTTTTGACGCGTGTCACAGGGACACTTGGAAAACCGATGTGTTCAGATTTAGCTCGTTTCGGTCTAAAACAACTTGTTTCGTTGTATTAAGCACGAATATATGCTTTACGCGCAGTTATAGAAGAAAAAGTTTTGACGCCTATTAGAGAGACACTTGTAAAACCGATGTGTTGTGATTTAGCTCGTTTCGGTCTAAAACAGCTTGTTTCGTTGTATTAAGCAAGAATACATGCTTTTCGCGCAGTTATAAGAGAGAAAGTTTTGACGAGTATCACGTGGATACTTGTAAAACCGATGTGTTCAGATTTAGCTCGTTTTGGTCTAAAACAGCTTGTTTCGTTGTATTAAGCAAGAATACATGCTTTACGCGCAGTTATAGAAGAAAAAGTTTTGACGCGTATCAGAGAGACACTTGTAAAACCGATGTGTTGTGATTTAGCTCGTTTCGGTCAAAAACAGCTTGTTTCGTTGTATTAAGCAAGAATACATGCTTTTCGCGCAGTTATAAGAGAAAAAGTTTTGACGTATCACGTGGATACTTGTAAAACCGAAGTGTTCAGATTTAGCTCGTTTCGGTCTAAAACAGCTTGTTTCGTTGTATTAAGCACGAATACATGCTTTTCGCTCAGTTATAAGAGAAAACGTTTTGACGAGTATCACGTTGAACACTTGTAAAACCGATGTGTTGTGATTTAGCTCATTTCGGTCTAAAACAGCTTGTTTCGTTGTATTAAGCAAGAATACATGCTTTTCGCGCAGTTATAAGAGAAAAAGTTTTGACGCGTGTCACGGACACCTGTAAAACCGATGTGTTCAGATTTAGCTCGTTTCGGTCTTAAACAGCTTGTTTCGCTGTATTAAGCAAGAATACATGCTTTTCGCGCAGTTATAAAAGAAAAAGTTTTGACGCGTATCAGAGGAACACTTGTAAAACCGATGTGTTGTGATTTAGCTCGTTTCGGTCTAAAACAGCTTGTTTCGCTGTATTAAGCAAGAATACATGCTTTTCGCGCAGTTATAAGAGAAAAAGTTTTGACGCGTATCAGAGGAACACTTGTAAAACCGATGTGTTCAGATTTAGCTCGTTTCGGTCTAAAACAGCTTGTTTCGTTGTATTAAGCACGAATACATGCTTTACGCGCAGTTATAGAAGAAAAAGTTTTGACGCGTATCAGAGACACTTGTAAAACCGATGTGTTGTGATTTTGCTCGTTTCGGTCTAAAACAGCTTGTTTCGTTGTATTAAGCAAGAATACATGCTTTTCGCGCAGTTATAAGAGAAAAAGTTGACGAGTATCACGTGGATACTTGTAAAACCGATGTGTTCAGATTTAGCTCGTTTCGGTCTAAAACAGCTTGTTTCGTTGTATTAAGCACGAATACATGCTTTTCGCGCAGTTATAAGAGAAAAAGTTTTGACGAGTATCACGTGGAACACTTGTAATACCGATGTGTTGTGATTTAGCTCGTTTCGGTTTAAAACAGCTTGTTTCGCTGTATTAAGCAAGAATACATGCTTTTCGCGCAGTTATAAGAGAAAAAGTTTTGACGAGTATCACGTGGAACACTTGATATACCGATGTGTTGTGATTTAGCTCGTTTCGGTCTAAAACAACTTGATTCGCTGTATTAAGCAAGAATACATGCTTTTCGCGCAGTTATAAAAGAAAAAGTTTTGACGCGTATCAGGGGAACACTTGTAAAACCGATGTGTTGTGATTTAGCTCATTTCGGTCTAAAACGGCTTGTTTCGCTGTAGTAAGCAAGAATACATGCTTTTCGCGCAGTTATAAGAGAAAAAGTTTTGACGAGTATCACGTGGATACTTGTAAAACCGATGTGTTCAGATTTAGCTCGTTTCGGTCTAAAACAGCTTGTTTCGTTGTATTAAGCAAGAATACATGCTTTTCGCGCAGTTATAAGAGAAAAAGTTTGACGCGTATTAGAGAGACACTTGTAAAACCGATGTGTTGTGATTTAGCTCGTTTCTTTCTAAAACAGCTTGTTTCATTGTATTAAGCAAGAATACATGCTTTTCGCACAGTTATATGAGAAAAAGTTTTGACGAGTATCACGTGGATACTTGTAAAACCGATGTGTTCAGATTTAGCTCGTTTCGGTCTAAAACAGCTTGTTTCGTTGTATTAAGCACGAATACATGCTTTTCGCGCAGTTAAAAGAGAAAACGTTTTGACGAGTATCACGTGGACCACTTGTATTACCGATGTGTTGTGATTTAGCTCGTTTCGGTCTAAAACAGCTTGTTTCGCTGTATTAAGGAAGAATACATGCTTTTCGCGCCGTTATAAGAGAAAAAGTTTTGACGCGTATCAGAGGAACACTTGTAAAACCGATGTGTTGTGATTTAGCTCATTTCGGTCTAAAACAGCTTGTTTCGCTGTATTAAGCAAGAATACATGCTTTTCGCGCAGTTATAAGAGAAAAAGTTTTGACGCGTATCAGAGGAACACTTGTAAAACCGATGTGTTGTGATTTAGCTCGTTTCGGTCTAAAACAGCTTGTTTCGCTGTATTAAGCAAGAATACATGCTTTTCGCGCATTTATAAGAGAAAAAGTTGACGAGTATCACGTGGATACTTGTAAAACCGATGTGTTCAGATTTAGCTCGTTTCGGTCTTAAACAGCTTGTTTCGTTGTATTAAGCACGAATACATGCTTTTCGCGCAGTTATAAGAGAAAAAGTTTTGACGAGTATCACGTGGAACACTTGTAATACCGATGTGTTGTGATTTAGCTCTTTTCGGTTTAAAACAGCTTGTTTCGCTGTATTAAGCAAGAATACATGCTTTTCGCGCAGTTATAAGAGAAAAAGTTTTGACGCGTATCAGAGGAACACTTGTAAAACCGATGTGTTGTGATTTAGCTCGTTTCGGTCTAAAACAGCTTGTTTCGCTGTATTAAGCAAGAATACATGCTTTTCGCGCAGTTATAAGAGAAAAAAATTTGACGCGTATCAGAGGAACACTTGTAAAACCGATGTGTTCAGATTTAGCTCGTTTCGGTCTAAAACAGCTTGTTTCGTTGTATTAGGCAAGAATACATGCTTTTCGCGCAGTTATAAGAGAAAAAGTTTTGACGCCTATTAGAGAGACACTTGTAAAACCGATGTGTTGTGATTTAGCTCGTTTCGGTCTAAAACAGCTTGTTTCGTTGTATTAAGCAAGAATACATGCTTTTCGCGCAGTTATAAGAGAAAACGTTTTGACGAGTATCACGTGGATACTTGTAAAACCGATGTGTTCAGATTTAGCTCGTTTCGGTCAAAAACAGCTTGTTTCGTTGTATTAGGCACGAATACATGCTTTTCGCGCAGTTAAAAGAGAAAAAGTTTTGACGAGTATCACGTGGAACACTTGTAATACCGATGTGTTGTGATTTAGCTCGTTTCGGTCTAAAACAGCTTGTTTCGCTGTATTAAGCAAGAATACATGCTTTTCGCGCAGTTATAAGAGAAAAAGTTTTGACGAGTATCACGTGGAACACTTCATATACCGATGTGTTGTGATTTAGCTCGTTTCGGTCTAAAACAACTTGATTCGCTGTATTAAGCAAGAATACATGCTTTTCGCGCAGTTATAAAAGAAAAAGTTTTGACGCGTATCAGAGGAACACTTGTAAAACCGATGTGTTGTGATTTAGCTCATTTCGGTCTAAAACAGCTTGTTTCGCTGTATTAAGCAAGAATACATGCTTTTCGCGCAGTTATAAGAGAAAAAGTTTTGACGAGTATCACGTGGATACTTGTAAAACCGATGTGTTCAGATTTAGCTCGTTTCGGTCTAAAACAGCTTGTTTCGTTGTATTAAGCAAGAATACATGCTTTTCGCGCAGTTATAAGAGAAAAAGTTTTGACGCGTATTAGAGAGACACTTGTAAAACCGATGTGTTGTGATTTAGCTCGTTTCGGTCTAAAACAGCTTGTTTCGTTGTATTAAACAAGAATACATGCTTTTCGCGCAGTTATAAGAGAAAAAGTTTTGACGAGTATCACGTGGATACTTGTAAAACCGATGTGTTCAGATTTAGCTCGTTTCGGTCTAAAACAGCTTGTTTCGTTGTATTAAGCACGAATACATGCTTTTCGCGCAGTTAAAAGAGAAAACGTTTTGACGAGTATCACGTGGACCACTTGTAATACCGATGTGTTGTGATTTAGCTCGTTTCGGTCTAAAACAGCTTGTTTCGCTGTATTAAGGAAGAATACATGCTTTTCGCGCCGTTATAAGAGAAAAAGTTTTGACGCGTATCAGAGGAACACTTGTAAAACCGATGTGTTGTGATTTAGCTCATTTCGGTCTAAAACAGCTTGTTTCGCTGTATTAAGCAAGAATACATGCTTTTCGCGCAGTTATAAGAGAAAAAGTTTTGACGCGTATCAGAGGAACACTTGTAAAACCGATGTGTTGTGATTTAGCTCGTTTCGGTCTAAAACAGCTTGTTTCGCTGTATTAAGCAAGAATACATGCTTTTCGCGCATTTATAAGAGAAAAAGTTTTGACGCGTATCAGAGGAACACTTGTAAAACCGATGTGTTGTGATTTAGCTCGTTTCGGTCTAAAACAGCTTGTTTCGCTGTATTAGGCAAGAATACATGCTTTTCGCGCAGTTATAAGAGAAAAAGTTTTGACGCGTATCAGAGGAACACTTGTAAAACCGATGTGTTCAGATTTAGCTCGTTTCGGTCTAAAACAGCTTGTTTCGTTGTATTAAGCACGAATACATGCTTTACGCGCAGTTATAGAAGAAAAAGTTTTGACGCGTATCAGAGACACTTGTAAAACCGATGTGTTGTGATTTAGCTCGTTTCGGTCTAAAACAGCTTGTTTCGTTGTATTAAGCAAGAATACATGCTTTTCGCGCAGTTATAAGAGAAAAAGTTGACGAGTATCACGTGGATACTTGTAAAACCGATGTGTTCAGATTTAGCTCGTTTCGGTCAAAAACAGCTTGTTTCGTTGTATTAAGCACGAATACATGCTTTTCGCGCAGTTAAAAGAGAAAAAGTTTTGACGAGTATCACGTGGAACACTTGTAATACCGATGTGTTGTGATTTAGCTCGTTTCGGTCTAAAACAGCTTGTTTCGCTGTATTAAGCAAGAATTTTGAAAGAAGTTAGGACGGCGCTAAAACGACAAAGACAAAGAGGCACGAACACAACAGGACGGGCGCCCGTCCTGTTGTGTTCGTGCCTCTTTGTCTTTGTCGTTTTAGCGCCGTCCTAACTTCTTTCAAGATATGAACCAACTAGCCCAAATCAAAGTACTTCTTAAGCAAGAATACATGCTTTTCGCGCAGTTATAAGAGAAAAAGTTTTGACGAGTATCACGTGGAACACTTGATATACCGATGTGTTGTGATTTAGCTCGTTTCGGTCTAAAACAACTTGATTCGCTGTATTAAGCAAGAATACATGCTTTTCGCGCAGTTATAAAAGAAAAAGTTGACGAGTATCACGTGGATACTTGTAAAACCGATGTGTTCAGATTTAGCTCGTTTCGGTCTAAAACAGCTTGTTTCGTTGTATTAAGCACGAATACATGCTTTTCGCGCAGTTATAAGAGAAAAAGTTTTGACGAGTATCACGTGGAACACTTGTAATACCGATGTGTTGTGATTTAGCTCGTTTCGGTTTAAAACAGCTTGTTTCGCTGTATTAAGCAAGAATACATGCTTTTCGCGCAGTTATAAGAGAAAAAGTTTCGACGAGTATCACGTGGAACACTTGATATACCGATGTGTTGTGATTTAGCTCGTTTCGGTCTAAAACAACTTGATTCGCTGTATTAAGCAAGAATACATGCTTTTCGCGCAGTTATAAAAGAAAAAGTTTTGACGCGTATCAGAGGAACACTTGTAAAACCGATGTGTTGTGATTTAGCTCATTTCGGTCTAAAACGGCTTGTTTCGCTGTAGTAAGCAAGAATACATGCTCTTCGCGCAGTTATAAGAGAAAAAGTTTTGACGAGTATCACGTGGATACTTGTAAAACCGATGTGTTAAGATTTAGCTCGTTTCGGTCTAAAACAGCTTGTTTCGTTGTATTAAGCAAGAATACATGCTTTTCGCGCAGTTATAAGAGAAAACGTTTTGACGCGTATTAGAGAGACACTTGTAAAACCGATGTGTTGTGATTTACCTCGTTTCGGTCTAAAACAGCTTGTTTCGTTGTATTAAGCAAGAATACATGCTTTTCGCACAGTTATAAAAGAAAAAGTTTTGACGAGTATCACGTGGATACTTGTAAAACCGATGTGTTCAGATTTAGCTCGTTTTGGTCTAAAACAGCTTGTTTCGTTGTATTAAGCACGAATACATGCTTTTCGCGCAGTTAAAAGAGAAAACGTTTTGACGAGTATCACGTGGACCACTTGTAATACCGATGTGTTGTGATTTAGCTCGTTTCGGTCTAAAACAGCTTGTTTCGCTGTATTAAGGAAGAATACATGCTTTTCGCGCCGTTATAAGAGAAAAAGTTTTGACGCGTATCAGAGGAACACTTGTAAAACCGATGTGTTGTGATTTAGCTCATTTCGGTCTAAAACAGCTTGTTTCGCTGTATTAAGCAAGAATACATGCTTTTCGCGCAGTTATAAGAGAAAAAGTTTTGACGCGTATCAGAGGAACACTTGTAAAACCGATGTGTTGTGATTTAGCTCGTTTCGGTCTAAAACAGCTTGTTTCGCTGTATTAAGCAAGAATACATGCTTTTCGCGCATTTATAAGAGAAAAAGTTGACGAGTATCACGTGGATACTTGTAAAACCGATGTGTTCAGATTTAGCTCGTTTCGGTCTAAAACAGCTTGTTTCGTTGTATTAAGCACGAATACATGCTTTTCGCGCAGTTATAAGAGAAAAAGTTTTGACGAGTATCACGTGGAACACTTGTAATACCGATGTGTTGTGATTTAGCTCTTTTCGGTTTAAAACAGCTTGTTTCGCTGTATTAAGCAAGAATACATGCTTTTCGCGCAGTTATAAGAGAAAAAGTTTTGACGCTTATCAGAGGAACACTTGTAAAACCGATGTGTTGTGATTTAGCTCGTTTCGGTCTAAAACAGCTTGTTTCGCTGTATTAAGCAAGAATACATGCTTTTCGCGCAGTTATAAGAGAAAAAAATTTGACGCGTATCAGAGGAACACTTGTAAAACCGATGTGTTCAGATTTAGCTCGTTTCGGTCTAAAACAGCTTGTTTCGTTGTATTAAGCAAGAATACATGCTTTTCGCGCAGTTATAAGAGAAAAAGTTTTGACGCCTATTAGAGAGACACTTGTAAAACCGATGTGTTGTGATTTAGCTCGTTTCGGTCTAAAACAGCTTGTTTCGTTGTATTAAGCAAGAATACATGCTTTTCGCGCAGTTATAAGAGAAAAAGTTTTGACGAGTATCACGTGGATACTTGTAAAACCGATGTGTTCAGATTTAGCTCGTTTCGGTCAAAAACAGCTTGTTTCGTTGTATTAAGCACGAATACATGCTTTTCGCGCAGTTAAAAGAGAAAAAGTTTTGACGAGTATCACGTGGAACACTTGTAATACCGATGTGTTGTGATTTAGCTCGTTTCGGTCTAAAACAGCTTGTTTCGCTGTATTAAGCAAGAATACATGCTTTTCGCGCAGTTATAAGAGAAAAAGTTTTGACGAGTATCACGTGGAACACTTCATATACCGATGTGTTGTGATTTAGCTCGTTTCGGTCTAAAACAACTTGATTCGCTGTATTAAGCAAGAATACATGCTTTTCGCGCAGTTATAAAAGAAAACGTTTTGACGCGTATCAGAGGAACACTTGTAAAACCGATGTGTTGTGATTTAGCTCGTTTCGGTCTAAAACAGCTTGTTTCGCTGTATTAAGCAAGAATACATGCTTTTCGCGCAGTTATAAGAGAAAAAGTTTTGACGAGTATCACGTGGAACACTTGATATACCGATGTGTTGTGATTTAGCTCGTTTCGGTCTAAAACAACTTGATTCGCTGTATTAAGCAAGAATACATGCTTTTCGCGCAGTTATAAAAGAAAAAGTTGACGAGTATCACGTGGATACTTGTAAAACCGATGTGTTCAGATTTAGCTCGTTTCGGTCTAAAACAGCTTGTTTCGTTGTATTAAGCACGAATACATGCTTTTCGCGCAGTTATAAGAGAAAAAGTTTTGACGAGTATCACGTGGAACACTTGTAATACCGATGTGTTGTGATTTAGCTCGTTTCGGTTTAAAACAGCTTGTTTCGCTGTATTAAGCAAGAATACATGCTTTTCGCGCAGTTATAAGAGAAAAAGTTTTGACGAGTATCACGTGGAACACTTGATATACCGATGTGTTGTGATTTAGCTCGTTTCGGTCTAAAACAACTTGATTCGCTGTATTAAGCAAGAATACATGCTTTTCGCGCAGTTATAAAAAAAAAAGTTTTGACGCGTATCAGAGGAACACTTGTAAAACCGATGTGTTGTGATTTAGCTCATTTCGGTCTAAAACGGCTTGTTTCGCTGTAGTAAGCAAGAATACATGCTCTTCGCGCAGTTATAAGAGAAAAAGTTTTGACGAGCATCACGTGGATACTTGTAAAACCGATGTGTTAAGATTTAGCTCGTTTCGGTCTAAAACAGCTTGTTTCGTTGTATTAAGCAAGAATACATGCTTTTCGCGCAGTTATAAGAGAAAAAGTTTTGACGCGTATTAGAGAGACACTTGTAAAACCGATGTGTTGTGATTTAGCTCGTTTCGGTCTAAAACAGCTTGTTTCGTTGTATTAAGCAAGAATACATGCTTTTCGCACAGTTATAAGAGAAAAAGTTTTGACGAGTATCACGTGGATACTTGTAAAACCGATGTGTTCAGATTTAGCTCGTTTCGGTCTAAAACAGCTTGTTTCGTTGTATTAAGCACGAATACATGCTTTTCGCGCAGTTAAAAGAGAAAACGTTTTGACGAGTATCACGTGGACCACTTGTAATACCGATGTGTTGTGATTTAGCTCGTTTCGGTCTAAAACAGCTTGTTTCGCTGTATTAAGGAAGAATACATGCTTTTCGCGCCGTTATAAGAGAAAAAGTTTTGACGCGTATTAGAGGAACACTTGTAAAACCGATGTGTTGTGATTTAGCTCATTTCGGTCTAAAACAGCTTGTTTCGCTGTATTAAGCAAGAATACATGCTTTTCGCGCAGTTATAAGAGAAAAAGTTTTGACGCGTATCAGAGGAACACTTGTAAAACCGATGTGTTGTGATTTAGCTCGTTTCGGTCTAAAACAGCTTGTTTCGCTGTATTAAGCAAGAATACATGCTTTTCGCGCATTTATAAGAGAAAAAGTTGACGAGTATCACGTGGATACTTGTAAAACCGATGTGTTCAGATTTAGCTCGTTTCGGTCTAAAACAGCTTGTTTCGTTGTATTAAGCACGAATACATGCTTTTCGCGCAGTTATAAGAGAAAAAGTTTTGACGAGTATCACGTGGAACACTTGTAATACCGATGTGTTGTGATTTAGCTCTTTTCGGTTTAAAACAGCTTGTTTCGCTGTATTAAGCAAGAATACATGCTTTTCGCGCAGTTATAAGAGAAAAAGTTTTGACGCGTATCAGAGGAACACTTGTAAAACCGATGTGTTGTGATTTAGCTCGTTTCGGTCTAAAACAGCTTGTTTCGCTGTATTAAGCAAGAATACATGCTTTTCGCGCAGTTATAAGAGAAAAAAATTTGACGCGTATCAGAGGAACACTTGTAAAACCGATGTGTTCAGATTTAGCTTGTTTCGGTCTAAAACAGCTTGTTTCGTTGTATTAAGCAAGAATACATGCTTTTCGCGCAGTTATAAGAGAAAAAGTTTTGACGCCTATTAGAGAGACACTTGTAAAACCGATGTGTTGTGATTTAGCTCGTTTCGGTCTAAAACAGCTTGTTTCGTTGTATTAAGCAAGAATACATGCTTTTCGCGCAGTTATAAGAGAAAAAGTTTTGACGAGTATCACGTGGATACTTGTAAAACCGATGTGTTCAGATTTAGCTCGTTTCGGTCAAAAACAGCTTGTTTCGTTGTATTAAGCACGAATACATGCTTTTCGCGCAGTTAAAAGAGAAAAAGTTTTGACGAGTATCACGTGGAACACTTGTAATACCGATGTGTTGTGATTTAGCTCGTTTCGGTCTAAAACAGCTTGTTTCGCTGTATTAAGCAAGAATACATGCTTTTCGCGCAGTTATAAGAGAAAAAGTTTTGACGAGTATCACGTGGAACACTTCATATACCGATGTGTTGTGATTTAGCTCGTTTCGGTCTAAAACAACTTGATTCGCTGTATTAAGCAAGAATACATGCTTTTCGCGCAGTTATAAAAGAAAACGTTTTGACGCGTATCAGAGGAACACTTGTAAAACCGATGTGTTGTGATTTAGCTCATTTCGGTCTAAAACAGCTTGTTTCGCTGTATTAAGCAAGAATACATGCTTTTCGCGCAGTTATAAGAGAAAAAGTTTTGACGAGTATCACGTGGATACTTGTAAAACCGATGTGTTCAGATTTAGCTCGTTTCGGTCTAAAACAGCTTGTTTCGTTGTATTAAGCAAGAATACATGCTTTTCGCGCAGTTATAAGAGAAAAAGTTTTGACGCGTATTAGAGAGACACTTGTAAAACGATGTGTTGTGATTTAGCTCGTTTCGGTCTAAAACAGCTTGTTTCGTTGTATTAAGCAAGAATACATGCTTTTCGCGCAGTTATAAGAGAAAAAGTTTTGACGAGTATCACGTGGATACTTGTAAAACCGATGTGTTCAGATTTAGCTCGTTTCGGTCTAAAACAGCTTGTTTCGTTGTATTAAGCACGAATACATGCTTTTCGCGCAGTTAAAAGGGAAAACGTTTTGACGAGTATCACGTGGACCACTTGTAATACCGATGTGTTGTGATTTAGCTCGTTTCGGTCTAAAACAGCTTGTTTCGCTGTATTAAGGAAGAATACATGCTTTTCGCGCCGTTATAAGAGAAAAAGTTTTGACGCGTATCAGAGGAACACTTGTAAAACCGATGTGTTGTGATTTAGCTCATTTCGGTCTAAAACAGCTTGTTTCGCTGTATTAAGCAAGAATACATGCTTTTCGCGCAGTTATAAGAGAAAAAGTTTTGACGCGTATCAGAGGAACACTTGTAAAACCGATGTGTTGTGATTTAGCTCGTTTCGGTCTAAAACAGCTTGTTTCGCTGTATTAAGCAAGAATACATGCTTTTCGCGCATTTATAAGAGAAAAAGTTTTGACGCGTATCAGAGGAACACTTGTAAAACCGATGTGTTGTGATTTAGCTCGTTTCGATCTAAAACAGCTTGTTTCGCTGTATTAAGCAAGAATACATGCTTTTCGCGCAGTTATAAGAGAAAAAGTTTTGACGCGTATCAGAGGAACACTTGTAAAACCGATGTGTTCAGATTTAGCTCGTTTCGGTCTAAAACAGCTTGTTTCGTTGTATTAAGCAAGAATACATGCTTTTCGCGCAGTTATAAAAGAAAAAGTTTTGACGCGTATCAGAGGAATACTTGTAAAACCGATGTGTTGTGATTTAGCTCATTTCGGTCTAAAACAGCTTGTTTCGCTATATTAAGCAAGAATACATGCTTTTCGCGCAGTTATAAGAGAAAAAGTTTTGACGAGTATCACGTGGATACTTGTAAAACCGATGTGTTCAGATTTAGCTCGTTTCGGTCTAAAACAGCTTGTTTCGTTGTATTAAGCAAGAATACATGCTTTTCGCGCAGTTATAAGAGAAAAAGTTTTGACGCGTATTAGAGAGACACTTGTAAAACCGATGTGTTGTGATTTAGCTCGTTTCGGTCTAAAACAGCTTGTTTCGTTGTATTAAGCAAGAATACATGCTTTTCGCGCAGTTATAAGAGAAAAAGTTTTGACGAGTATCACGTGGATACTTGTAAAACCGATGTGTTCAGATTTAGCTCGTTTCGGTCTAAAACAGCTTGTTTCGTTGTATTAAGCACGAATACATGCTTTTCGCGCAGTTAAAAGAGAAAACGTTTTGACGAGTATCACGTGGACCACTTGTAATACCGATGTGTTGTGATTTAGCTCGTTTCGGTCTAAAACAGCTTGTTTCGCTGTATTAAGGAAGAATACATGCTTCTCGCGCCGTTATAAGAGAAAAAGTTTTGACGCGTATCAGAGGAACACTTGTAAAACCGATGTGTTGTGATTTAGCTCATTTCGGTCTAAAACAGCTTGTTTCGCTGTATTAAGCAAGAATACATGCTTTTCGCGCAGTTATAAGAGAAAAAGTTTTGACGCGTATCAGAGGAACACTTGTAAAACCGATGTGTTGTGATTTAACTCGTTTCGGTCTAAAACAGCTTGTTTCGCTGTATTAAGCAAGAATACATGCTTTTCGCGCATTTATAAGAGAAAAAGTTGACGAGTATCACGTGGATACTTGTAAAACCGATGTGTTCAGATTTAGCTCGTTTCGGTCTAAAACAGCTTGTTTCGTTGTATTAAGCACGAATACATGCTTTTCGCGCAGTTATAAGAGAAAAAGTTTTGACGAGTATCACGTGGAACACTTGTAATACCGATGTGTTGTGATTTAGCTCGTTTCGGTTTAAAACAGCTTGTTTCGCTGTATTAAGCAAGAATACATGCTTTTCGCGCAGTTATAAGAGAAAAAGTTTTGACGCGTATCAGAGGAACACTTGTAAAACCGATGTGTTGTGATTTAGCTCGTTTCGGTCTAAAACAGCTTGTTTCGCTGTATTAAGCAAGAATACATGCTTTTCGCGCAGTTATAAGAGAAAAAAATTTGACGCGTATCAGAGGAACACTTGTAAAACCGATGTGTTCAGATTTAGCTCGTTTCGGTCTAAAACAGCTTGTTTCGTTGTATTAAGCAAGAATACATGCTTTTCGCGCAGTTATAAGAGAAAAAGTTTTGAGACACTTGTAAAACCGATGTGTTGTGATTTAGCTCGTTTCGGTCTAAAACAGCTTGTTTCGTTGTATTAAGCAAGAATACATGCTTTTCGCGCAGTTATAAGAGAAAAAGTTTTGACGAGTATCACGTGGATACTTGTAAAACCGATGTGTTCAGATTTAGCTCGTTTCGGTCAAAAACAGCTTGTTTCGTTGTGTTAAGCACGAATACATGCTTTTCGCGCAGTTAAAAGAGAAAAAGTTTTGACGAGTATCACGTGGAACACTTGTAATACCGATGTGTTGTGATTTAGCTCGTTTCGGTCTAAAACAGCTTGTTTCGCTGTATTAAGCAAGAATACATGCTTTTCGCGCAGTTATAAGAGAAAAAGTTTTGACGAGTATCACGTGGAACACTTGATATACCGATGTGTTGTAATTTAGCTCGTTTCGGTCTAAAACAACTTGATTCGCTGTATTAAGCAAGAATACATGCTTTTCGCGCAGTTATAAAAGAAAAAGTTTTGACGCGTATCAGAGGAACACTTGTAAAACCGATGTGTTGTGATTTAGCTCATTTCGGTCTAAAACAGCTTGTTTCGCTGTATTAAGCAAGAATACATGCTTTTCGCGCAGTTATAAGAGAAAAAGTTTTGACGAGTATCACGTGGATACTTGTAAAACCGATGTGTTCAGATTTAGCTCGTTTCGGTCTAAAACAGCTTGTTTCGTTGTATTAAGCAAGAATACATGCTTTTCGCGCAGTTATAAGAGAAAAAGTTTTGACGCGTATTAGAGAGACACTTGTAAAACCGATGTGTTGTGATTTAGCTCGTTTCGGTCTAAAACAGCTTGTTTCGTTGTATTAAGCAAGAATACATGCTTTTCGCGCAGTTATAAGAGAAAAAGTTTTGACGAGTATCACGTGGATACTTGTAAAACCGATGTGTTCAGATTTAGCTCGTTTCGGTCTAAAACAGCTTGTTTCGTTGTATTAAGCACGAATACATGCTTTTCGCGCAGTTAAAAGAGAAAACGTTTTGACGAGTATCACGTGGACCACTTGTAATACCGATGTGTTGTGATTTGGCTCGTTTCGGTCTAAAACAGCTTGTTTCGCTGTATTAAGGAAGAATACATGCTTTTCGCGCCGTTATAAGAGAAAAAGTTTTGACGCGTATCAGAGGAACACTTGTAAAACCGATGTGTTGTGATTTAGCTCATTTCGGTCTAAAACAGCTTGTTTCGCTGTATTAAGCAAGAATACATGCTTTTCGCGCAGTTATAAGAGAAAAAGTTTTGACGCGTATCAGAGGAACACTTGTAAAACCGATGTGTTGTGATTTAACTCGTTTCGGTCTAAAACAGCTTGTTTCGCTGTATTAAGCAAGAATACATGCTTTTCGCGCATTTATAAGAGAAAAAGTTGACGAGTATCACGTGGATACTTGTAAAACCGATGTGTTCAGATTTAGCTCGTTTCGGTCTAAAACAGCTTGTTTCGTTGTATTAAGCACGAATACATGCTTTTCGCGCAGTTATAAGAGAAAAAGTTTTGACGAGTATCACGTGGAACACTTGTAATACCGATGTGTTGTGATTTAGCTCGTTTCGGTTTAAAACAGCTTGTTTCGCTGTATTAAGCAAGAATACATGCTTTTCGCGCAGTTATAAGAGAAAAAGTTTTGACGCGTATCAGAGGAACACTTGTAAAACCGATGTGTTGTGATTTAGCTCGTTTCGGTCTAAAACAGCTTGTTTCGTTGTATTAAGCAAGAATACATGCTTTTCGCGCAGTTATAAGAGAAAAAGTTTTGACGCCTATTAGAGAGACACTTGTAAAACCGATGTGTTGTGATTTAGCTCGTTTCGGTCTAAAACAGCTTGTTTCGTTGTATTAAGCAAGAATACATGCTTTTCGCGCAGTTATAAGAGAAAAAGTTTTGACGAGTATCACGTGGATACTTGTAAAACCGATGTGTTCAGATTTAGCTCGTTTCGGTCAAAAACAGCTTGTTTCGTTGTATTAAGCACGAATACATGCTTTTCGCGCAGTTAAAAGAGAAAAAGTTTTGACGAGTATCACGTGGAACACTTGTAATACCGATGTGTTGTGATTTAGCTCGTTTCGGTCTAAAACAGCTTGTTTCGCTGTATTAAGCAAGAATACATGCTTTTCGCGCAGTTATAAGAGAAAAAGTTTTGACGAGTATCACGTGGAACACTTGATATACCGATGTGTTGTGATTTAGCTCGTTTCGGTCTAAAACAACTTGATTCGCTGTATTAAGCAAGAATACATGCTTTTCGCGCAGTTATAAAAGAAAAAGTTTTGACGCGTATCAGAGGAACACTTGTAAAACCGATGTGTTGTGATTTAGCTCATTTCGGTCTAAAACAGCTTGTTTCGCTGTATTAAGCAAGAATACATGCTTTTCGCGCAGTTATAAGAGAAAAAGTTTTGACGAGTATCACGTGGATACTTGTAAAACCGATGTGTTCAGATTTAGCTCGTTTCGGTCTAAAACAGCTTGTTTCGTTGTATTAAGCACGAATACATGCTTTTCGCGCAGTTATAAGAGAAAAAGTTTTGACGAGTATCACGTGGAACTTTTGTAATACCGATGTGTTGTGATTTAGCTCGTTTCGGTTTAAAACAGCTTGTTTCGCTGTATTAAGCAAGAATACATGCTTTTCGCGCAGTTATAAGAGAAAAAGTTTTGACGCGTATCAGAGGAACACTTGTAAAACCGATGTGTTGTGATTTAGCTCGTTTCGGTCTAAAACAGCTTGTTTCGCTGTATTAAGCAAGAATACATGCTTTTCGCGCAGTTATAAGAGAAAAAAATTTGACGCGTATCAGAGGAACACTTGTAAAACCGATGTGTTCAGATTTAGCTCGTTTCGGTCTAAAACAGCTTGTTTCGTTGTATTAAGCAAGAATACATGCTTTTCGCGCAGTTATAAGAGAAAAAGTTTTGACGCCTATTAGAGAGACACTTGTAAAACCGATGTGTTGTGATTTAGCTCGTTTCGGTCTAAAACAGCTTGTTTCGTTGTATTAAGCAAGAATACATGCTTTTCGCGCAGTTATAAGAGAAAAAGTTTTGACGAGTATCACGTGGATACTTGTAAAACCGATGTGTTCAGATTTAGCTCGTTTCGGTCAAAAACAGCTTGTTTCGTTGTATTAAGCACGAATACATGCTTTTCGCGCAGTTAAAAGAGAAAAAGTTTTGACGAGTATCACGTGGAACACTTGTAATACCGATGTGTTGTGATTTAGCTCGTTTCGGTCTAAAACAGCTTGTTTCGCTGTATTAAGCAAGAATACATGCTTTTCGCGCAGTTATAAGAGAAAAAGTTTTGACGAGTATCACGTGGAACACTTGATATACCGATGTGTTGTGATTTAGCTCGTTTCGGTCTAAAACAACTTGATTCGCTGTATTAAGCAAGAATACATGCTTTTCGCGCAGTTATAAAAGAAAAAGTTTTGACGCGTATCAGAGGAACACTTGTAAAACCGATGTGTTGTGATTTAGCTCATTTCGGTCTAAAACAGCTTGTTTCGCTGTATTAAGCAAGAATACATGCTTTTCGCGCAGTTATAAGAGAAAAAGTTTTGACGAGTATCACGTGGATACTTGTAAAACCGATGTGTTCAGATTTAGCTCGTTTCGGTCTAAAACAGCTTGTTTCGTTGTATTAAGCAAGAATACATGCTTTTCGCGCAGTTATAAGAGAAAAAGTTTTGACGCGTATTAGAGAGACACTTGTAAAACCGATGTGTTGTGATTTAGCTCGTTTCGGTCTAAAACAGCTTGTTTCGTTGTATTAAGCAAGAATACATGCTTTTCGCGCAGTTATAAGAGAAAAAGTTTTGACGAGTATCACGTGGATACTTGTAAAACCGATGTGTTCAGATTTAGCTCGTTTCGGTCTAAAACAGCTTGTTTCGTTGTATTAAGCACGAATACATGCTTTTCGCGCAGTTAAAAGAGAAAACGTTTTGACGAGTATCACGTGGACCACTTGTAATACCGATGTGTTGTGATTTAGCTCGTTTCGGTCTAAAACAGCTTGTT
The DNA here is from genome assembly GCF_052857255.1 of Amblyomma americanum. Classification (NCBI taxonomy): domain Eukaryota; kingdom Metazoa; phylum Arthropoda; class Arachnida; order Ixodida; family Ixodidae; genus Amblyomma; species Amblyomma americanum. The sequence continues at coordinate 23,484 of NW_027526662.1, read as the reverse complement.
TCGCTGTATTAAGGAAGAATACATGCTTTTCGCGCCGTTATAAGAGAAAAAGTTTTGACGCGTATCAGAGGAACACTTGTAAAACCGATGTGTTGTGATTTAGCTCATTTCGGTCTAAAACAGCTTGTTTCGCTGTATTAAGCAAGAATACATGCTTTTCGCGCAGTTATAAGAGAAAAAGTTTTGACGCGTATCAGAGGAACACTTGTAAAACCGATGTGTTGTGATTTAACTCGTTTCGGTCTAAAACAGCTTGTTTCGCTGTATTAAGCAAGAATACATGCTTTTCGCGCATTTATAAGAGAAAAAGTTGACGAGTATCACGTGGATACTTGTAAAACCGATGTGTTCAGATTTAGCTCGTTTCGGTCTAAAACAGCTTGTTTCGTTGTATTAAGCACGAATACATGCTTTTCGCGCAGTTATAAGAGAAAAAGTTTTGACGAGTATCACGTGGAACACTTGTAATACCGATGTGTTGTGATTTAGCTCGTTTCGGTTTAAAACAGCTTGTTTCGCTGTATTAAGCAAGAATACATGCTTTTCGCGCAGTTATAAGAGAAAAAGTTTTGACGCGTATCAGAGGAACACTTGTAAAACCGATGTGTTGTGATTTAGCTCGTTTCGGTCTAAAACAGCTTGTTTCGCTGTATTAAGCAAGAATACATGCTTTTCGCGCAGTTATAAGAGAAAAAAATTTGACGCGTATCAGAGGAACACTTGTAAAACCGATGTGTTCAGATTTAGCTCGTTTCGGTCTAAAACAGCTTGTTTCGTTGTATTAAGCAAGAATACATGCTTTTCGCGCAGTTATAAGAGAAAAAGTTTTGACGCCTATTAGAGAGACACTTGTAAAACCGATGTGTTGTGATTTAGCTCGTTTCGGTCTAAAACAGCTTGTTTCGTTGTATTAAGCAAGAATACATGCTTTTCGCGCAGTTATAAGAGAAAAAGTTTTGACGAGTATCACGTGGATACTTGTAAAACCGATGTGTTCAGATTTAGCTCGTTTCGGTCAAAAACAGCTTGTTTCGTTGTATTAAGCACGAATACATGCTTTTCGCGCAGTTAAAAGAGAAAAAGTTTTGACGAGTATCACGTGGAACACTTGTAATACCGATGTGTTGTGATTTAGCTCGTTTCGGTCTAAAACAGCTTGTTTCGCTGTATTAAGCAAGAATACATGCTTTTCGCGCAGTTATAAGAGAAAAAGTTTTGACGAGTATCACGTGGAACACTTGATATACCGATGTGTTGTGATTTAGCTCGTTTCGGTCTAAAACAACTTGATTCGCTGTATTAAGCAAGAATACATGCTTTTCGCGCAGTTATAAAAGAAAAAGTTTTGACGCGTATCAGAGGAACACTTGTAAAACCGATGTGTTGTGATTTAGCTCATTTCGGTCTAAAACAGCTTGTTTCGCTGTATTAAGCAAGAATACATGCTTTTCGCGCAGTTATAAGAGAAAAAGTTTTGACGAGTATCACGTGGATACTTGTAAAACCGATGTGTTCAGATTTAGCTCGTTTCGGTCTAAAACAGCTTGTTTCGTTGTATTAAGCAAGAATACATGCTTTTCGCGCAGTTATAAGAGAAAAAGTTTTGACGCGTATTAGAGAGACACTTGTAAAACCGATGTGTTGTGATTTAGCTCGTTTCGGTCTAAAACAGCTTGTTTCGTTGTATTAAGCAAGAATACATGCTTTTCGCGCAGTTATAAGAGAAAAAGTTTTGACGAGTATCACGTGGATACTTGTAAAACCGATGTGTTCAGATTTAGCTCGTTTCGGTCTAAAACAGCTTGTTTCGTTGTATTAAGCACGAATACATGCTTTTCGCGCAGTTAAAAGAGAAAACGTTTTGACGAGTATCACGTGGACCACTTGTAATACCGATGTGTTGTGATTTAGCTCGTTTCGGTCTAAAACAGCTTGTTTCGCTGTATTAAGGAAGAATACATGCTTTTCGCGCCGTTATAAGAGAAAAAGTTTTGACGCGTATCAGAGGAACACTTGTAAAACCGATGTGTTGTGATTTAGCTCATTTCGGTCTAAAACAGCTTGTTTCGCTGTATTAAGCAAGAATACATGCTTTTCGCGCAGTTATAAGAGAAAAAGTTTTGACGCGTATCAGAGGAACGCTTGTAAAACCGATGTGTTGTGATTTAGCTCGTTTCGGTCTAAAACAGCTTGTTTCGCTGTATTAAGCAAGAATACATGCTTTTCGCGCATTTATAAGAGAAAAAGTTTTGACGCGTATCAGAGGAACACTTGTAAAACCGATGTGTTGTGATTTAGCTCGTTTCGGTCTAAAACAGCTTGTTTCGCTGTATTAAGCAAGAATACATGCTTTTCGCGCAGTTATAAGAGAAAAAGTTTTGACGCGTATCAGAGGAACACTTGTAAAACCGATGTGTTCAGATTTAGCTCGTTTCGGTCTAAAACAGCTTGTTTCGTTGTATTAAGCACGAATACATGCTTTACGCGCAGTTATAGAAGAAAAAGTTTTGACGCGTATCAGAGACACTTGTAAAACCGATGTGTTGTGATTTAGCTCGTTTCGGTCTAAAACAGCTTGTTTCGTTGTATTAAGCAAGAATACATGCTTTTCGCGCAGTTATAAGAGAAAAAGTTGACGAGTATCACGTGGATACTTGTAAAACCGATGTGTTCAGATTTAGCTCGTTTCGGTCAAAAACAGCTTGTTTCGTTGTATTATGCACGAATACATGCTTTTCGCACAGGCAAAAGAGAAAAAGTTTTGACGAGTATCACGTGGAACACTTGTAATACCGATGTGTTGTGATTTAGATCGTTTCGGTCTAAAACAGCTTGTTTCGCTGTATTAAGCAAGAATACATGCTTTTCGCGCAGTTATAAGAGAAAAAGTTTTGACGAGTATCACGTGGAACACTTGATATACCGATGTGTTGTGATTTAGCTCGTTTCGGTCTAAAACAACTTGATTCGCTGTATTAAGCAAGAATACATGCTTTTCGCGCAGTTATAAAAGAAAAAGTTTTGACGCGTATCAGAGGAACACTTGTAAAACCGATGTGTTGTGATTTAGCTCATTTCGGTCTAAAACAGCTTGTTTCGCTGTATTAAGCAAGAATACATGCTTTTCGCGCAGTTATAAGAGAAAAAGTTTTGACGAGTATCACGTGGATACTTGTAAAACCGATGTGTTCAGATTTAGCTCGTTTCGGTCTAAAACAGCTTGTTTCGTTGTATTAAGCAAGAATACATGCTTTTCGCGCAGTTATAAGAGAAAAAGTTTTGACGCGTATTAGAGAGACACTTGTAAAACCGATGTGTTGTGATTTAGCTCGTTTCGGTCTAAAACAGCTTGTTTCGTTGTATTAAGCAAGAATACATGCTTTTCGCGCAGTTATAAGAGAAAAAGTTTTGACGAGTATCACGTGGATACTTGTAAAACCGATGTGTTCAGATTTAGCTCGTTTCGGTCTAAACAGCTTGTTTCGTTGTATTAAGCACGAATACATGCTTTTCGCGCAGTTAAAAGAGAAAAAGTTTTGACGAGTATCACGTGGAACACTTGTAATACCGATGTGTTGTGATTTAGCTCGTTTCGGTCTAAAACAGCTTGTTTCGCTGTATTAAGGAAGAATACATGCTTTTCGCGCCGTTATAAAAGAAAAAGTTTTGACGCGTATCAGAGGAACACTTGTAAAACCGATGTGTTGTGATTTAGCTCATTTCGGTCTAAAACAGCTTGTTTCGCTGTATTAAGCAAGAATACATGCTTTTCGCGCAGTTGTAAGAGAAAAAGTTTTGACGCGTATCAAAGGAACACTTGTAAAACCGATGTGTTGTGATTTAGCTCGTTTCGGTCTAAAACAGCTTGTTTCGCTGTATTAAGCAAGAATACATGCTTTTCGCGCATTTATAAGAGAAAAAGTTTTGACGCGTATCAGAGGAACACTTGTAAAACCGATGTGTTATGATTTAGCTCGTTTCGGTCTAAAACAGCTTGTTTCGCTGTATTAAGCAAGAATACATGCTTTTCGCGCAGTTATAAGAGAAAAAGTTTTGACGCGTATCAGAGGAACACTTGTAAAACCGATGTGTTCAGATTTAGCTCGTTTCGGTCTAAAACAGCTTGTTTCGTTGTATTAAGCACGAATACATGCTTAACGCGCAGTTATAGAAGAAAAGTTTTGACGCGTATCAGAGACACTTGTAAAACCGATGTGTTGTGATTTAGCTCGTTTCGGTCTAAAACAGCTTGTTTCGTTGTATTAAGCAAGAATACATGCTTTACGCGCAGTTATAGAAGAAAAAGTTTTGACGCGTATCAGAGAGACACTTGTAAAACCGATGTGTTGTGATTTAGCTCGTTTCGGTCAAAAACAGCTTGTTTCGTTGTATTAAGCAAGAATACTTGCTTTTCGCGCAGTTATAAGAGAAAAAGTTTTGACGTATCACGTGGATACTTGTAAAACCGAAGTGTTCAGATTTAGCTCGTTTCGGTCTAAAACAGCTTGTTTCGTTGTATTAAGCACGAATACATGCTTTTCGCGCAGTTATAAGAGAAAACGTTTTGACGAGTATCACGTTGAACACTTGTAATACCGATGTGTTGTGATTTAGCTCGTTTCGGTCAAAAACAGCTTGTTCGCTGTATTAAGCAAGAATACATGCTTTTCCGCGCAGTTATAAGAGAAAAAGTTTTGACGCGTATTAGAGAGACACTTGTAAAACCGATGTGTTGTGATTTAGCTCGTTTCGGTCTAAAACAGCTTGTTTCGTTGTATTAAGCAAGAATACATGCTTTTCACGCAGTTATAAGAGAAAAAGTTTTGACGAGCATCACGTGGATACTTTTAAAACCGATGTGTCAGATTTAGCTCGTTTCGGTCAAAAACAGCTTGTTTCGTTGTATTAAGCACGAATACATGCTTTTCGCGCAGTTAAAAGAGAAAAAGTTTTGACGAGTATCACGTGGAACACTTGTAATACCGATGCGTTGTGATTTAGCTCGTTTCGGTCTAAAACAGCTTGTTTCGCTGTATTAAGCAAGAATACATGCTTTTCGCGCAGTTATAAGAGAAAAAGGTTTTGACGAGTATCACGTGGAACACTCGATATACCGATGTGTTGTGATTTAGCACGTTTCGGTCTAAAACAACTTGATTCGCTGTATTAAGCAAGAATACATGCTTTTAGCGCAGTTATAAAAGAAAAAGTTTTGACGCGTATCAGAGGAACACTTGTAAAACCGATGTGTTGTGATTTAGCTCATTTCTGTCTAAAACAGCTTGTTTCGCTGTATTAAGCAAGAATACATGCTTTTCGCGCAGTTATAAGAGAAAAAGTTTTGACGAGTATCACGTGGATACTTGTAAAACCGATGTGTTCAGATTTAGCTCGTTTCGGTCTAAAACAGCTTGTTTCGTTGTATTAAGCAAGAATACATGCTTTTCGCGCAGTTATAAGAGAAAAAGTTTTGACGCGTATTAGAGAGACACTTGTAAAACCGATGTGTTGTGATTTAGCTCGTTTCGGTCTAAAACAGCTTGTTTCGTTGTATTAAGCAAGAATACATGCTTTTCGCGCAGTTATAAGCGAAAAAGTTTTGACGAGTATCACGTGGATACTTGTAAAACCGATGTGTTCAGATTTAGCTCGTTTCGGTCTAAAACAGCTTGTTTCGTTGTATTAAGCACGAATACATGCTTTTCGCGCAGTTAAAAGAGAAAAAGTTTTGACGAGTATCACGTGGAACACTTGTAATACCGATGTGTTGTGATTTAGCTCGTTTCGGTCTAAAACAGCTTGTTTCGCTGTATTAAGGAAGAATACATGCTTTTCGCGCCGTTATAAGAGAAAAAGTTTTGACGCGTATCAGAGGAACACTTGTAAAACCGATGTGTTGTGATTTAGCTCATTTCGGTCTAAAACAGCTTGTTTCGCTGTATTAAGCAAGAATACATGCTTTTCGCGCAGTTATAAGAGAAAAAGTTTTGACGCGTATCAGAGGAACACTTGTAAAACCGATGTGTTGTGATTTAGCTCGTTTCGGTCTAAAACAGCTTGTTTCGCTGTATTAAGCAAGAATACATGCTTTTCGCGCATTTATAAGAGAAAAAGTTTTGACGCGTATCAGAGGAACACTTGTAAAACCGATGTGCTGTGATTTAGCTCGTTTCGGTCTAAAACAGCTTGTTTCGCTGTATTAAGCAAGAATACATGCTTTTCGCGCAGTTATAAGAGAAAAAGTTTTGACGCGTATCAGAGGAACACTTGTAAAACTGATGTGTTCAGATTTAGCTCGTTTCGGTCTAAAACAGCTTGTTTCGTTGTATTAAGCACGAATACATGCTTTACGCGCAGTTATAGAAAAGTTTTGACGCCTATCAGAGACACTTGTAAAACCGATGTGTTGTGATTTAGCTCGTTTCGGTCTAAAACAGCTTGTTTCGTTGTATTAAGCAAGAATACATGCTTTACGCGCAGTTATAGAAGAAAAAGTTTTGACGCGTATCAGAGAGACACTTGTAAAACCGATGTGTTGTGATTTAGCTCGTTTCGGTCAAAAACAGCTTGTTTCGTTGTATTAAGCAAGAATACATGCTTTTCGCGCAGTTATAAGAGAAAAAGTTTTGACGTAACACGTGGATACTTGTAAAACCGATGTGTTCAGATTTAGCTCGTTTCGGTCAAAAACAGCTTGTTTCGTTGTATTAAGCACGAATACATGCTTTTCGCGCAGTTAAAAGAGAAAAAGTTTTGACGAGTATCACGTGGAACACTTGTAATACCGATGTGTTGTGATTTAGCTCGTTTCGGTCTAAAACAGCTTGTTTCGCTGTATTAAGCAAGAATACATGCTTTTCGCGCAGTTATAAGAGAAAAAGTTTTGACGAGTATCACGTGGAACACTTGTAATACCGATGTGTTGTGATTTAGCTCGTTTCGGTCTAAAACAACTTGATTCGCTGTATTAAGCAAGAATACATGCTTTTCGCGCAGTTATAAAAGAAAAAGTTTTGACGCGTATCAGAGGAACACTTGTAAAACCGATGTGTTGTGATTTAGCTCATTTCGGTCTAAAACAGCTTGTTTCGCTGTATTAAGCAAGAATACATGCTTTTCGCGCAGTTATAAGAGAAAAAGTTTTGACGAGTATCACGTGGATACTTGTAAAACCGATGTGTTCAGATTTAACTCGTTTCGGTCTAAAACAGCTTGTTTCGTTGTATTAAGCAAGAATACATGCTTTTCGCGCAGTTATAAGAGAAAAAGTTTTGACGCGTATTAGAGAGACACTTGTAAAACCGATGTGTTGTGATTTAGCTCGTTTCGGTCTAAAACAGCTTGTTTCGTTGTATTAAGCAAGAATACATGCTTTTCGCGCAGTTATAAGAGAAAAAGTTTTTACGAGTATCACGTGGATACTTGTAAAACCGATGTGTTCAGATTTAGCTCGTTTCGGTCTAAAACAACTTGTTTCGTTGTATTAAGCACGAATACATGCTTTTCGCGCAGTTAAAAGAGAAAAAGTTTTGACGAGTATCACGTGGAACACTTGTAATACCGATGTGTTGTGATTTAGCTCATTTCGGTCTAAAACAGCTTGTTTCGCTGTATTAAGCAAGAATACATGCTTTTCGCGCAGTTATAAGAGAAAAAGTTTTGACGCGTATCAGAGGAACACTTGTAAAACCGATGTGTTGTGATTTAGCTCGTTTCGGTCTAAAACAGCTTGTTTCGCTGTATTAAGCAAGAATACATGCTTTTCGCGCAGTTATAAGAGAAAAAGTTTTGACGCGTATCAGAGGAACACTTGTAAAACCGATGTGTTGTGATTTAGCTCGTTTCGGTCTAAAACAGCTTGTTTCGCTGTATTAAGCAAGAATACATGCTTTTCGCGCAGTTATAAGAGAAAAAGTTTTGACGCGTATCAGAGGAACACTTGTAAAACCGATGTGTTCAGATTTAGCTCGTTTCGGTCTAAAACAGCTTGTTTCGTTGTATTAAGCACGAATACATGCTTTACGCGCAGTTATAGATGAAAAAGTTTTGACGCGTATCAGAGACACTTGAAAAACCGATGTGTTGTGATTTAGCTCGTTTCGGTCTAAAACAGCTTGTTTCGTTGTATTAAGCAAGAATACATGCTTTTCGCGCAGTTATAAGAGAAAAAGTTGACGAGTATCACGTGGATACTTGTGAAACCGATGTGTTCAGATTTAGCTCGTTTCGGTCTAAAACAGCTTGTTTCGTTGTATTAAGCACGAATACATGCTTTTCGCGCAGTTATAAGAGAAAAAGTTTTGACGAGTATCACGTGGAACACTTGTAATACCGATGTGTTGTGATTTAGCTCGTTTCGGTTTAAAACAGCTTGTTTCGCTGTATTAAGCAAGAATACATGCTTTTCGCGCAGTTATAAGAGAAAAAGTTTTGACGCGTATCAGAGGAACACTTGTAAAACCGATGTGTTCAGATTTAGCTCGTTTCGGACTGAAACAGCTTGTTTCGTTGTATTAAGCACGAATACATGCTTTTCGCGCAGTTATAAGAGAAAAAGTTTAGACGCGTATCAGAGGAACACTTGTAAAACCGATGTGTTGTGATTTAGCTCGTTTCGGTGTAAAACAGCTTGTTTCGTAGTATTGAGCAAGAATACATGCTTTTCGCGCAGTTATAAGAGAAAAAGTTTTGACGAGTATCACGTGGATACTTGTAAAACCGATGTGTTCAGATTTAGCTCGTTTTGGTCTAAAACAGCTTGTTTCGTTGTATTAAGCAAGAATACATGCTTTACGCGCAGTTATAGAAGAAAAAGTTTTGACGCGTATCAGAGAGACACTTGTAAAACCGATGTGTTGTGATTTAGCTCGTTTCGGTCAAAAACAGCTTGTTTCGTTGTATTAAGCAAGAATACGTGCTTTTCGCGCAGTTATAAGAGAAAAAGTTTTGACGTATCACGTGGATACTTGTAAAACCGAAGTGTTCAGATTTAGCTCGTTTCGGTCTAAAACAGCTTGTTGCGTTGTATTAAGCACGAATACATGCTTTTCGCGCAGTTATAAGAGAAAACGTTTTGACGAGTATCACGTTGAACACTTGTAATACCGATGTGTTGTGATTTAGCTCGTTTCGGTCTAAAACAGCTTGTTTCGCTGTATTAAGCAAGAATACATGCTTTTCGCGCAGTTATAAGAGAAAAAGTTTTGACGCGTATCAGAGGAACACTTGTAAAACCGATGTGTTCAGATTTAGCTCGTTTCGGTCTAAAACAGCTTGTTTCGTTGTATTAAGCACGAATACATGCTTTACGCGCAGTTATAGAAGAAAAAGTTTTGACGCGTATCAGAGACACTTGTAAAACCGGTGTTGTGATTTAGCTCGTTTCGGTCTAAAACAGCTTGTTTCGTTGTATTAAGCAAGAATACATGCTTTTCGCGCAGTTATAAGAGAAAAAGTTGACGAGTATCACGTGGATACTTGTAAAACCGATGTGTTCAGATTTAGCTCGTTTCGGTCTAAAACAGCTTGTTTCGTTGTATTATGCACGAATACATGCTTTTCGCGCAGTTAAAAGAGAAAAAGTTTTGACGAGTATCACGTGGAACACTTGTAATACCGATGTGTTGTGATTTAGCTCGTTTCGGTCTAAAACAGCTTGTTTCGCTGTATTATGCAAGAATACATGCTTTTCGCGCCCTTATAAGAGAAAAAGTTTTGACGCGTATCAGAGGAACACTTGTAAAACCGATGTGTTGTGATTTAGCTCATTTCGGTCTAAAACAGCTTGTTTCGCTGTATTAAGCAAGAATACATGCTTTTCGCGCAGTTATAAGAGAAAAAGTTTTGACGCTTATCAGAGGAACACTTGTAAAACCGATGTGTTGTGATTTAGCTCGTTTCGGTCTAAAACAGCTTGTTTCGCTGTATTAAGCAAGAATACATGCTTTTCGCGCAGTTATAAGAGAAAAAGTTTTGACGCGTATCAGAGGAACACTTGTAAAACCGATGTGTTGTGATTTAGCTCGTTTCGGTCTAAAACAGCTTGTTTCGCTGTATTAAGCAAGAATACATGCTTTTCGCGCAGTTATAAGAGAAAAAGTTTTGACGCGTATCAGAGGAACACTTGTAAAACCGATGTGTTCAGATTTAGCTCGTTTCGGTCTAAAACAGCTTGTTTCGTTGTATTAAGCACGAATACATGCTTTACGCGCAGTTATAGATGAAAAAGTTTTGACGCGTATCAGAGACACTTGTAAAACCGATGTGTTGTGATTTAGCTCGTTTCGGTCTAAAACAGCTTGTTTCGTTGTATTAAGCAAGAATACATGCTTTTCGCGCAGTTAAAAGAGAAAAAGTTGACGAGTATCACGTGGATACTTGTGAAACCGATGTGTTCAGATTTAGCTCGTTTCGGTCTAAAACAGCTTGTTTCGTTGTATTAAGCACGAATACATGCTTTTCGCGCAGTTATAAGAGAAAAAGTTTTGACGAGTATCACGTGGAACACTTGTAATACCGATGTGTTGTGATTTAGCTCGTTTCGGTTTAAAACAGCTTGTTTCGCTGTATTAAGCAAGAATACATGCTTTTCGCGCAGTTATAAGAGAAAAAGTTTTGACGCGTATCAGAGGAACACTTGTAAAACCGATGTGTTCAGATTTAGCTCGTTTCGGTCTGAAACAGCTTGTTTCGTTGTATTAAGCACGAATACATGCTTTTCGCGCAGTTATAAGAGAAAAAGTTTAGACGCGTATCAGAGGAACACTTGTAAAACCGATGTGTTGTGATTTAGCTCGTTTCGGTGTAAAACAGCTTGTTTCGTAGTATTGAGCAAGAATACATGCTTTTCGCGCAGTTATAAGAGAAAAAGTTTTGACGAGTATCACGTGGATACTTGTAAAACCGATGTGTTCAGATTTAGCTCGTTTTGGTCTAAAACAGCTTGTTTCGTTGTATTAAGCAAGAATACATGCTTTACGCGCAGTTATAGAAGAAAAAGTTTTGACGCGTATCAGAGAGACACTTGTAAAACCGATGTGTTGTGATTTAGCTCGTTTCGGTCAAAAACAGCTTGTTTCGTTGTATTAAGCAAGAATACATGCTTTTCGCGCAGTTATAAGAGAAAAAGTTTTGACGTATCACGTGGATACTTGTAAAACCGAAGTGTTCAGATTTAGCTCGTTTCGGTCTAAAACAGCTTGTTGCGTTGTATTAAGCACGAATACATGCTTTTCGCGCAGTTATAAGAGAAAACGTTTTGACGAGTATCACGTTGAACACTTGTAATACCGATGTGTTGTGATTTAGCTCGTTTCGGTCTAAAACAGCTTGTTTCGCTGTATTAAGCAAGAATACATGCTTTTCGCGCAGTTATAAGAGAAAAAGTTTTGACGCGTATCAGAGGAACACTTGTAAAACCGATGTGTTCAGATTTAGCTCGTTTCGGTCTAAAACAGCTTGTTTCGTTGTATTAAGCACGAATACATGCTTTACGCGCAGTTATAGAAGAAAAAGTTTTGACGCGTATCAGAGACACTTGTAAAACCGGTGTTGTGATTTAGCTCGTTTCGGTCTAAAACAGCTTGTTTCGTTGTATTAAGCAAGAATACATGCTTTTCGCGCAGTTATAAGAGAAAAAGTTGACGAGTATCAAGTGGATACTTGTAAAACCGATGTGTTCAGATTTAGCTCGTTTCGGTCTAAAACAGCTTGTTTCGTTGTATTATGCACGAATACATGCTTTTCGCGCAGTTATAAGAGAAAAAGTTTTGACGAGTATCACGTGGAACACTTGTAATACCGATGTGTTGTGATTTAGCTCGTTTCGGTTTAAAACAGCTTGTTTCGCTGTATTAAGCAAGAATACATGCTTTTCGCGCAGTTATAAGAGAAAAAGTTTTGACGCGTATCAGAGGAACACTTGTAAAACCGATGTGTTGTGATTTAGCTCGTTTCGGTCTAAAACAGCTTGTTTCGCTGTATTAAGCAAGAATACATGCTTTTCGCGCAGTTATAAGAGAAAACGTTTTGACGCGTATCAGAGGAACACTTGTAAAACCGATGTGTTCAGATTTAGCTCGTTTCGGTCTAAAACAGCTTGTTTCGTTGTATTAAGCACGAATACATGCTTTACGCGCAGTTATAGAAGAAAAAGTTTTGACGCGTATCAGAGACACTTGTAAAACCGATGTGTTGTGATTTAGCTCGTTTCGGTCTAAAACAGCTTGTTTCGTTGTATTAAGCAAGAATACATGCTTTTCGCGCAGTTATAAGAGAAAAAGTTGACGAGTATCACGTGGATACTTGTAAAACCGATGTGTTCAGATTTAGCTCGTTTCGGTCTAAAACAGCTTGTTTCGTTGTATTAAGCACGAATACATGCTTTTCGCGCAGTTATAAGAGAAAAAGATTTGACGAGTATCACGTGGAACACTTGTAATACCGATGTGTTGTGATTTAGCTCGTTTCGGTTTAAAACAGCTTGTTTCGCTGTATTAAGCAAGAATACATGCTTTTCGCGCAGTTATAAGAGAAAAAGTTTTGACGCGTATCAGAGGAACACTTGTAAAACCGATGTGTTGTGATTTAGCTCGTTTCGGTCTAAAACAGCTTGTTTCGCTGTATTAGGCAAGAATACATGCTTTTCGCGCAGTTATAAGAGAAAAAAATTTGACGCGTATCAGAGGAACACTTGTAAAACGGATGTGTTCAGATTTAGCTCGTTTCGGTCTAAAACAGCTTGTTTCGTTGTATTAAGCAAGAATACATGCTTTTCGCGCAGTTATAAGAGAAAAAGTTTTGACGCGTATTAGAGAGACACTTGTAAAACCGGTGTTGTGATTTAGCTCGTTTCGGTCTAAAACAGCTTGTTTCGTTGTATTAAGCAAGAATACATGCTTTTCGCGCAGTTATAAGAGAAAAAGTTTTGACGAGTATTACGTGGATACTTGTAAAACCGATGTGTTCAGATTTAGCTCGTTTCGGTCAAAAACAGCTTGTTTCGCTGTATTAAGCAAGAATACATGCTTTTCGCGCAGTTATAAGAGAAAAAGTTTTGACGCGTATCAGAGGAACACTTGTAAAACCGATGTGTTGTGATTTAGCTCGTTTTGGTCTAAAACAGCTTGTTTCGCTGTATTAAGCAAGAATACATGCTTTTCGCGCAGTTATAAGAGAAAAAGTTTTGACGCGTATCAGAGGAACACTTGTAAAACCGATGTGTTCAGATTTAGCTCGTTTCGGTCTAAAACAGCTTGTTTCGTTGTATTAAGCACGAATACATGCTTTACGCGCAGTTATAGAAGAAAAAGTTTTGACGCGTATCAGAGACACTTGTAAAACCGATGTGTTGTGATTTAGCTCGTTTCGGTCTAAAACAGCTTGTTTCGTTGTATTAAGCAAGAATACATGCTTTTCGCGCAGTTATAAGAGAAAAAGTTGACGAGTATCACGTGGATACTTGTAAAACCGATGTGTTCAGATTTAGCTCGTTTCGGTCTAAAACAGCTTGTTTCGTTGTATTAAGCACGAATACATGCTTTTCGCGCAGTTATAAGAGAAAAAGTTTTGACGAGTATCACGTGGAACACTTGTAATACCGATGTGTTGTGATTTAGCTCGTTTCGGTTTAAAACAGCTTGTTTCGCTGTATTAAGCAAGAATACATGCTTTTCGCGCAGTTATAAGAGAAAAAGTTTTGACGCGTATCAGAGGAACACTTGTAAAACCGATGTGTTCAGATTTAGCTCGTTTCGGTCTGAAACAGCTTGTTTCGTTGTATTAAGCACGAATACATGCTTTTCGCGCAGTTATAAGAGAAAAAGTTTAGACGCGTATCAGAGGAACACTTGTAAAACCGATGTGTTGTGATTTAGCTCGTTTCGGTGTAAAACAGCTTGTTTCGTAGTATTGAGCAAGAATACATGCTTTTCGCGCAGTTATAAGAGAAAAAGTTTTGACGAGTATCACGTGGATACTTGTAAAACCGATGTGTTCAGATTTAGCTCGTTTTGGTCTAAAACAGCTTGTTTCGTTGTAATAAGCAAGAATACATGCTTTACGCGCAGTTATAGAAGAAAAAGTTTTGACGCGTATCAGAGAGACACTTGTAAAACCGATGTGTTGTGATTTAGCTCGTTTCGGTCAAAAACAGCTTGTTTCGTTGTATTAAGCAAGAATACGTGCTTTTCGCGCAGTTATAAGAGAAAACGTTTTGACGTATCACGTGGATACTTGTAAAACCGAAGTGTTCAGATTTAGCTCGTTTCGGTCTAAAACAGCTTGTTGCGTTGTATTAAGCACGAATACATGCTTTTCGCGCAGTTATAAGAGAAAACGTTTTGACGAGTATCACGTTGAACACTTGTAATACCGATGTGTTGTGATTTAGCTCGTTTCGGTCTAAAACAGCTTGTTTCGCTGTATTAAGCAAGAATACATGCTTTTCGCGCAGTTATAAGAGAAAAAGTTTTGACGCGTATCAGAGGAACACTTGTAAAACCGATGTGTTCAGATTTAGCTCGTTTCGGTCTAAAACAGCTTGTTTCGTTGTATTAAGCACGAATACATGCTTTACGCGCAGTTATAGAAGAAAAAGTTTTGACGCGTATCAGAGACACTTGTAAAACCGGTGTTGTGATTTAGCTCGTTTCGGTCTAAAACAGCTTGTTTCGTTGTATTAAGCAAGAATACATGCTTTTCGCGCAGTTATAAGAGAAAAAGTTGACGAGTATCACGTGGATACTTGTAAAACCGATGTGTTCAGATTTAGCTCGTTTCGGTCTAAAACAGCTTGTTTCGTTGTATTATGCACGAATACATGCTTTTCGCGCAGTTAAAAGAGAAAAAGTTTTGACGAGTATCACGTGGAACACTTGTAATACCGATGTGTTGTGATTTAGCTCGTTTCGGTCTAAAACAGCTTGTTTCGCTGTATTATGCAAGAATACATGCTTTTCGCGCCCTTATAAGAGAAAAAGTTTTGACGCGTATCAGAGGAACACTTGTAAAACCGATGTGTTGTGATTTAGCTCATTTCGGTCTAAAACAGCTTGTTTCGCTGTATTAAGCAAGAATACATGCTTTTCGCGCAGTTATAAGAGAAAAAGTTTTGACGCGTATCAGAGGAACACTTGTAAAACCGATGTGTTGTGATTTAGCTCGTTTCGGTCTAAAACAGCTTGTTTCGCTGTATTAAGCAAGAATACATGCTTTTCGCGCAGTTATAAGAGACAAAGTTTTGACGCGTATCAGAGGAACACTTGTAAAACCGATGTGTTGTGATTTAGCTCGTTTCGGTCTAAAACAGCTTGTTTCGCTGTATTAAGCAAGAATACATGCTTTTCGCGCAGTTATAAGAGAAAAAGTTTTGACGCGTATCAGAGGAACACTTGTAAAACCGATGTGTTCAGATTTAGCTCGTTTCGGTCTAAAACAGCTTGTTTCGTTGTATTAAGCACGAATACATGCTTTACGCGCAGTTATAGATGAAAAAGTTTTGACGCGTATCAGAGACACTTGTAAAACCGATGTGTTGTGATTTAGCTCGTTTCGGTCTAAAACAGCTTGTTTCGTTGTATTAAGCAAGAATACATGCTTTTCGCGCAGTTATAAGAGAAAAAGTTGACGAGTATCACGTGGATACTTGTGAAACCGATGTGTTCAGATTTAGCTCGTTTCGGTCTAAAACAGCTTGTTTCGTTGTATTAAGCACGAATACATGCTTTTCGCGCAGTTATAAGAGAAAAAGTTTTGACGAGTATCACGTGGAACACTTGTAATACCGATGTGTTGTGATTTAGCTCGTTTCGGTTTAAAACAGCTTGTTTCGCTGTATTAAGCAAGAATACATGCTTTTCGCGCAGTTATAAGAGAAAAAGTTTTGACGCGTATCAGAGGAACACTTGTAAAACCGATGTGTTCAGATTTAGCTCGTTTCGGTCTGAAACAGCTTGTTTCGTTGTATTAAGCACGAATACATGCTTTTCGCGCAGTTATAAGAGAAAAAGTTTAGACGCGTATCAGAGGAACACTTGTAAAACCGATGTGTTGTGATTTAGCTCGTTTCGGTGTAAAACAGCTTGTTTCGTAGTATTGAGCAAGAATACATGCTTTTCGCGCAGTTATAAGAGAAAAAGTTTTGACGAGTATCACGTGGATACTTGTAAAACCGATGTGTTCAGATTTAGCTCGTTTTGGTCTAAAACAGCTTGTTTCGTTGTATTAAGCAAGAATACATGCTTTACGCGCAGTTATAGAAGAAAAAGTTTTGACGCGTATCAGAGAGACACTTGTAAAACCGATGTGTTGTGATTTAGCTCGTTTCGGTCAAAAACAGCTTGTTTCGTTGTATTAAGCAAGAATACATGCTTTTCGCGCAGTTATAAGAGAAAAAGTTTTGACGTATCACGTGGATACTTGTAAAACCGAAGTGTTCAGATTTAGCTCGTTTCGGTCTAAAACAGCTTGTTGCGTTGTATTAAGCACGAATACATGCTTTTCGCGCAGTTATAAGAGAAAACGTTTTGACGAGTATCACGTTGAACACTTGTAATACCGATGTGTTGTGATTTAGCTCGTTTCGGTCTAAAACAGCTTGTTTCGCTGTATTAAGCAAGAATACATGCTTTTCGCGCAGTTATAAGAGAAAAAGTTTTGACGCGTATCAGAGGAACACTTGTAAAACCGATGTGTTCAGATTTAGCTCGTTTCGGTCTAAAACAGCTTGTTTCGTTGTATTAAGCACGAATACATGCTTTACGCGCAGTTATAGAAGAAAAAGTTTTGACGCGTATCAGAGACACTTGTAAAACCGGTGTTGTGATTTAGCTCGTTTCGGTCTAAAACAGCTTGTTTCGTGTATTAAGCAAGAATACATGCTTTTCGCGCAGTTATAAGAGAAAAAGTTGACGAGTATCACGTGGATACTTGTAAAACCGATGTGTTCAGATTTAGCTCGTTTCGGTCTAAAACAGCTTGTTTCGTTGTATTATGCACGAATACATGCTTTTCGCGCAGTTATAAGAGAAAAAGTTTTGACGAGTATCACGTGGAACACTTGTAATACCGATGTGTTGTGATTTAGCTCGTTTCGGTTTAAAACAGCTTGTTTCGCTGTATTAAGCAAGAATACATGCTTTTCGCGCAGTTATAAGAGAAAAAGTTTTGACGCGTATCAGAGGAACACTTGTAAAACCGATGTGTTGTGATTTAGCTCGTTTCGGTCTAAAACAGCTTGTTTCGTTGTATTAAGCACGAATACATGCTTTACGCGCAGTTATAGAAGAAAAAGTTTTGACGCGTATCAGAGACACTTGTAAAACCGATGTGTTGTGATTTAGCTCGTTTCGGTCTAAAACAGCTTGTTTCGTTGTATTAAGCACGAATACATGCTTTTCGCGCAGTTATAAGAGAAAAAGTTTTGACGCGTATCAGAGGAACACTTGTAAAACCGATGTGTTGTGATTTAGCTCGTTTCGGTCTAAAACAGCTTGTTTCGTTGTATTAAGCACGAATACATGCTTTTCGCGCAGTTATAAGAGAAAAAAATTTGACGCGTATCAGAGGAACACTTGTAAAACGGATGTGTTCAGATTTAGCTCGTTTCGGTCTAAAACAGCTTGTTTCGTTGTATTAAGCAAGAATACATGCTTTTCGCGCAGTTATAAGAGAAAAAGTTTTGACGCGTATTAGAGAGACACTTGTAAAACCGGTGTTGTGATTTAGCTCGTTTCGGTCTAAAACAGCTTGTTTCGTTGTATTAAGCAAGAATACATGCTTTTCGCGCAGTTATAAGAGAAAAAGTTTTGACGAGTATTACGTGGATACTTGTAAAACCGATGTGTTCAGATTTAGCTCGTTTCGGTCAAAAACAGCTTGTTTCGCTGTATTAAGCAAGAATACATGCTTTTCGCGCAGTTATAAGAGAAAAAGTTTTGACGCGTATCAGAGGAACACTTGTAAAACCGATGTGTTGTGATTTAGCTCGTTTCGGTCTAAAACAGCTTGTTTCGCTGCATTAAGCAAGAATACATGCTTTTCGCGCAGTTATAAGAGAAAAAGTTTTGACGCGTATCAGAGGAACACTTGTAAAACCGATGTGTTCAGATTTAGCTCGTTTCGGTCTAAAACAGCTTGTTTCGTTGTATTAAGCACGAATACATGCTTTACGCGCAGTTATAGAAGAAAAAGTTTTGACGCGTATCAGAGACACTTGTAAAACCGATGTGTTGTGATTTAGCTCGTTTCGGTCTAAAACAGCTTGTTTCGTTGTATTAAGCAAGAATACATGCTTTTCGCGCAGTTATAAGAGAAAAAGTTGACGAGTATCACGTGGATACTTGTGAAACCGATGTGTTCAGATTTAGCTCGTTTCGGTCTAAAACAGCTTGTTTCGTTGTATTAAGCACGAATACATGCTTTTCGCGCAGTTATAAGAGAAAAAGTTTTGACGAGTATCACGTGGAACACTTGTAATACCGATGTGTTGTGATTTAGCTCGTTTCGGTTTAAAACAGCTTGTTTCGCTGTATTAAGCAAGAATACATGCTTTTCGCGCAGTTATAAGAGAAAAAGTTTTGACGCGTATCAGAGGAACACTTGTAAAACCGATGTGTTCAGATTTAGCTCGTTTCGGTCTGAAACAGCTTGTTTCGTTGTATTAAGCACGAATACATGCTTTTCGCGCAGTTATAAGAGAAAAAGTTTAGACGCGTATCAGAGGAACACTTGTAAAACCGATGTGTTGTGATTTAGCTCGTTTCGGTGTAAAACAGCTTGTTTCGTAGTATTGAGCAAGAATACATGCTTTTCGCGCAGTTATAAGAGAAAAAGTTTTGACGAGTATCACGTGGATACTTGTAAAACCGATGTGTTCAGATTTAGCTCGTTTTGGTCTAAAACAGCTTGTTTCGTTGTATTAAGCAAGAATACATGCTTTACGCGCAGTTATAGAAGAAAAAGTTTTGACGCGTATCAGAGAGACACTTGTAAAACCGATGTGTTGTGATTTAGCTCGTTTCGGTCAAAAACAGCTTGTTTCGTTGTATTAAGCAAGAATACATGCTTTTCGCGCAGTTATAAGAGAAAAAGTTTTGACGTATCACGTGGATACTTGTAAAACCGAAATGTTCAGATTTAGCTCGTTTCGGTCTAAAACAGCTTGTTGCGTTGTATTAAGCACGAATACATGCTTTTCGCGCAGTTATAAGAGAAAACGTTTTGACGAGTATCACGTTGAACACTTGTAATACCGATGTGTTGTGATTTAGCTCGTTTCGGTCTAAAACAGCTTGTTTCGCTGTATTAAGCAAGAATACATGCTTTTCGCGCAGTTATAAGAGAAAAAGTTTTGACGCGTATCAGAGGAACACTTGTAAAACCGATGTGTTCAGATTTAGCTCGTTTCGGTCTAAAACAGCTTGTTTCGTTGTATTAAGCACGAATACATGCTTTACGCGCAGTTATAGAAGAAAAAGTTTTGACGCGTATCAGAGACACTTGTAAAACCGGTGTTGTGATTTAGCTCGTTTCGGTCTAAAACAGCTTGTTTCGTTGTATTAAGCAAGAATACATGCTTTTCGCGCAGTTATAAGAGAAAAAGTTGACGAGTATCACGTGGATACTTGTAAAACCGATGTGTTCAGATTTAGCTCGTTTCGGTCTAAAACAGCTTGTTTCGTTGTATTATGCACGAATACATGCTTTTCGCGCAGTTATAAGAGAAAAAGTTTTGACGAGTATCACGTGGAACACTTGTAATACCGATGTGTTGTGATTTAGCTCGTTTCGGTTTAAAACAGCTTGTTTCGCTGTATTAAGCAAGAATACATGCTTTTCGCGCAGTTATAAGAGAAAAAGTTTTGACGCGTATCAGAGGAACACTTGTAAAACCGATGTGTTGTGATTTAGCTCGTTTCGGTCTAAAACAGCTTGTTTCGTTGTATTAAGCACGAATACATGCTTTACGCGCAGTTATAGAAGAAAAAGTTTTGACGCGTATCAGAGACACTTGTAAAACCGATGTGTTGTGATTTAGCTCGTTTCGGTCTAAAACAGCTTGTTTCGTTGTATTAAGCACGAATACATGCTTTTCGCGCAGTTATAAGAGAAAAAGTTTTGACGCGTATCAGAGGAACACTTGTAAAACCGATGTGTTGTGATTTAGCTCGTTTCGGTCTAAAACAGCTTGTTTCGTTGTATTAAGCACGAATACATGCTTTTCGCGCAGTTATAAGAGAAAAAAATTTGACGCGTATCAGAGGAACACTTGTAAAACGGATGTGTTCAGATTTAGCTCGTTTCGGTCTAAAACAGCTTGTTTCGTTGTATTAAGCAAGAATACATGCTTTTCGCGCAGTTATAAGAGAAAAAGTTTTGACGCGTATTAGAGAGACACTTGTAAAACCGGTGTTGTGATTTAGCTCGTTTCGGTCTAAAACAGCTTGTTTCGTTGTATTAAGCAAGAATACATGCTTTTCGCGCAGTTATAAGAGAAAAAGTTTTGACGAGTATTACGTGGATACTTGTAAAACCGATGTGTTCAGATTTAGCTCGTTTCGGTCAAAAACAGCTTGTTTCGCTGTATTAAGCAAGAATACATGCTTTTCGCGCAGTTATAAGAGAAAAAGTTTTGACGCGTATCAGAGGAACACTTGTAAAACCGATGTGTTGTGATTTAGCTCGTTTCGGTCTAAAACAGCTTGTTTCGCTGCATTAAGCAAGAATACATGCTTTTCGCGCAGTTATAAGAGAAAAAGTTTTGACGCGTATCAGAGGAACACTTGTAAAACCGATGTGTTCAGATTTAGCTCGTTTCGGTCTAAAACAGCTTGTTTCGTTGTATTAAGCACGAATACATGCTTTACGCGCAGTTATAGAAGAAAAAGTTTTGACGCGTATCAGAGACACTTGTAAAACCGATGTGTTGTGATTTAGCTCGTTTCGGTCTAAAACAGCTTGTTTCGTTGTATTAAGCAAGAATACATGCTTTTCGCGCAGTTATAAGAGAAAAAGTTGACGAGTATCACGTGGATACTTGTAAAACCGATGTGTTCAGATTTAGCTCGTTTCGGTCTAAAACAGCTTGTTTCGTTGTATTAAGCACGAATACATGCTTTTCGCGCAGTTATAAGAGAAAAAGTTTTGACGAGTATCACGTGGAACACTTGTAATACCGATGTGTTGTGATTTAGCTCGTTTCGGTTTAAAACAGCTTGTTTCGCTGTATTAAGCAAGAATACATGCTTTTCGCGCAGTTATAAGAGAAAAAGTTTTGACGCGTATCAGAGGAACACTTGTAAAACCGATGTGTTGTGATTTAGCTCGTTTCGGTCTAAAACAGCTTGTTTCGCTGTATTAAGCAAGAATACATGCTTTTCGCGCAGTTATAAGAGAAAAAAATTTGACGCGTATCAGAGGAACACTTGTAAAACGGATGTGTTCAGATTTAGCTCGTTTCGGTCTAAAACAGCTTGTTTCGTTGTATTAAGCAAGAATACATGCTTTTCGCGCAGTTATAAGAGAAAAAGTTTTGACGCGTATTAGAGAGACACTTGTAAAACCGGTGTTGTGATTTAGCTTGTTTCGGTCTAAAACAGCTTGTTTCGTTGTATTAAGCAAGAATACATGCTTTTCGCGCAGTTATAAGAGAAAAAGTTTTGACGAGTATTACGTGGATACTTGTAAAACCGATGTGTTCAGATTTAGCTCGTTTCGGTCAAAAACAGCTTGTTTCGTTGTATTAAGCACGAATACATGCTTTTCGCGCAGTTAAAAGAGAAAAAGTTTTGACGAGTATCACGTGGAACACTTGTAATACCGATGTGTTGTGATTTAGCTCGTTTCGGTCTAAAACAGCTTGTTTCGCTGTATTAAGCAAGAATACATGCTTTTCGCGCAGTTATAAGAGAAAAAGTTTTGACGAGTATCACGTGGAACACTTGATATACCGATGTGTTGTGATTTAGCTCGTTTCGGTCTAAAACAACTTGATTCGCTGAATTAAGCAAGAATACATGCTTTTCGCACAGTTATAAAAGAAAAAGTTTTGACGCGTATCAGAGGAACACTTGTAAAACCGATGTGTTGTGATTTAGCTCATTTCGGTCTAAAACAGCTTGTTTCGCTGTATTAAGCAAGAATACATGCTTTTCGCGCAGTTATAAGAGAAAAAGTTTTGACGAGTATCACGTGGATACTTGTAAAACCGATGTGTTCAGATTTAGCTCGTTTCGGTCTAAAACAGCTTGTTTCGTTGTATTAAGCACGAATACATGCTTTTCGCGCAGTTAAAAGAGAAAAAGTTTTGACGAGTATCACGTGGAACACTTGTAATACCGATGTGTTGTGATTTAACTCGTTTCGGTCTAAAACAGCTTGTTTCGCTGTATTAAGGAAGAATACATGCTTTTCGCGCCGTTATAAGAGAAAAAGTTTTGACGCGTATCAGAGGAACACTTGTAAAACCGATGTGTTGTGATTTAGCTCATTTCGGTCTAAAACAGCTTGTTTCGCTGTATTAAGCAAGAATACATGCTTTTCGCGCAGTTATAAGAGAAAAAGTTTTGACGCGTATCAGAGGAACACTTGTAAAACCGATGTGTTGTGATTTACCTCGTTTCGGTCTAAAACAGCTTGTTTCGCTGTATTAAGCAAGAATACATGCTTTTCGCGCATTTATAAGAGAAAAAGTTTTGACGCGTATCAGAGGAACACTTGTAAAACCGATGTGATCAGATTTAGCTCGTTTCGGTCTAAAACAGCTTGTTTCGTTGTATTAAGCACGAATACATGCTTTACGCGCAGTTATAGAAGAAAAAGTTTTGACGCGTATCAGAGACACTTGTAAAACCGATGTGTTGTGATTTAGCTCGTTTCGGTCTAAAACAGCTTGTTTCGTTGTATTAAGCAAGAATACATGCTTTTCGCGCAGTTATAAGAGAAAAAGTTGACGAGTATCACGTGGATACTTGTAAAACCGATGTGTTCAGATTTAGCTCGTTTCGGTCTAAAACAGCTTGTTTCGTTGTAATAAGCACGAATACATGCTTTTCGCGCAGTTATAAGAGAAAAAGTTTGACGAGTATCACGTGGAACACTTGTAAAACCGATGTGTTCAGATTTAGCTCGTTTCGGTCTGAAACAGCTTGTTTCGTTGTATTAAGCACGAATACATGCTTTTCGCGCAGTTATAAGAGAAAAAGTTTTGACGCGTATTAGAGGAACACTTGTAAAACCTTTGTGTTGTGATTTAGCTCGTTTCGGTCTAAAACAGCTTGTTTCGCTGTATTAAGCAAGAATACATGCTTTTCGCGCAGTTATAAGAGAAAAAGTTTTGACGCGTGTCACAGGGACACTTGTAAAACCGATGTGTTCAGATTTAGCTCGTTTCGGTCTAAAACAACTTGTTTCGTTGTATTAAGCACGAATACATGCTTTACGCGCAGTTATAGAAGAAAAAGTTTTGACGCCTATTAGAGAGACACT